>NW_010256055.1:59159-64591 GCF_000690775.1 Eurypyga helias
CAGTCAGAGTGTGGAAAGTAACTTCTTTCTGATTAAACAACATTTGTAACATAAATATTAACCTGACAGAGGTTTGGTGTAGTGATTTTACATACCTGACTGATCAAAGAGGCTAATGTTCACGCTGTGCTTGAGGCAGGACAGTGGAAAGAGCAGTGGAACCACAATTAGCTACCAGTGTCTTTCCTGATGTTACTTAGCACTAACACAATTATTATCATTAGTATAAAGCAGCAATAATCTGTTTTTGTGGTTCAATGTGGAACCTTAAGCAAAGGGTGGATTGTCCTGGCATAGGAATGACTGGGCAAAATTTAGGTCCTTCTAAAAGACCTCAGAACTATAAATGACAAAGAATCAGAAATGTTACAATTATCTGGATTTTTCAGATGAGACAATGAGGCAAATGAACCTGAAGTCTGCATCAGCACTAGGAGCCGAACCCAGACCCTGGGATTTCACTAGATCTCTGGCAGGTAGTCTCCTGCCAGTCAGTCACTTATGTAGGCCAGTGCAATAACTCCTGCCATAACCATTTTCTTTCCTGCTTCATTTGTAATTGCCTTCATTCACCTTTCTGAAACCTCAGCAGTGCCCCAGCCTTTCTGTTCTGACCTTATACTCTTAATAGTGTGGATGGCTGAAAAGTTGTGGCTGAGTTAACTGAATGCAAATCTGCTGCTCCAGAAAGAAGGACCCTGCCATGATTTAAACAGCCAATATTTCCTTCCTCACAAAGGACCTGCTCTTGTTCTTTCTGGGGCAAATAAAATTGTCTACACTAAACTCATATCTGAAAGAAAATCTCTGTTTTCCATATACTGCATGAAAAGTAGGTCCTGGAAACACTAAACTCATCTGCAAGATAACAGTCTTTAGCAGGATTATGCTGGTGAGAAGAACCAATTACTAAAACCACTCTAAGTTAGTCTTTTCACTGCAACAAGTGTCCCATCATTAATCTGCTGCATGCTATCTAAACCTCAGGTTGCAAATCTGTGGAGCAGATTTTTTATGATTATTACTCTGGACAGTACAGGGGACGTCATATCCTCTTTGGAAGCCTGGCCACAACAAAGAGAATGAATAATCACCAGCATGAGTCTACAGAATGAGCATGTTTCATATGCCAACCCGCCTAGAAGGACAAATAGCTCGGTCACCAATGAGCTGTTCATCAAGGCATTTCCAAATAACAGCTCCTCTAAGAACCAGGATATTATGGGTTGAATGGCATTTCTGCTCTACTTTTCTCTTTCACTTTGAATCCATTCAGGCACCTTGAAGCCACATGTAGAAGCTGCAGTGACACTCGCTGGAAAGTCCGAGCTGATTACTTTCTGCTTCATGGGTTGCTGAGACTCCAGGCACCAGGTTCTTCATGGCACTGATTACCCTTGCGTTTTAGCCCATTAAGCATTGCATATCTGCTGAGCTATCCAACTTTTATTCAGAAAGCTAAAAACCTGTGCCATCCTCCAGCATTCTACAGATGCCCCAGATATTACAGCAGCACAATCACTCTACTGTTTAGAGTACTTTGTTCCTGTCTCTGTGAATTATGGGGTGTCACATCATGGCATGTGTTGCTAAAGTAGGAGGTAAACCAACATGACATGACATAATGGGATACAGCCTGACATAACGGGATACAGCCTGTGGGTGCAGGGAGAGGGGTGGGAAGGGAAATACTAGACCCATATATGATGAACAATCAGTGACCAAAAGTTTAGCCAAGAGGTTACTTGTATCTTACCAGACCATTCAAAAAAGAATCAAATTTCTGTTGCAGTAACATAAAAGCAAAGTAATTTGATTACATAGTTGTCAAAAATTAGACTCAAAATCTTTATTTGTATTTCAAATAACTCACAACTTCTGCTGATCCAAAAAGTGAACCACTTTGTCACCATTAGCAGCCTCTGTTAGACTGAAATGTTCTGCAGAAGCCCTTCAGTTTCTGTAGAGTTTGGAATAAACCAGGGATGGGTTTCAAACCCATAGGTTTCTGTCAAAAAACATGTATTATTTCCTGTCATGCTCATCTCTTCCCACTCCTCCCAGCCTTGCAACTCCTTGGCTGCAAAAGGCTCCCAAGATCCAGCAGTCTCAGTTCAGAGTTCCTCTTGCCTTCAGAGATAATTTTGGCACTCATGGTTCTCATTCCACATCAGATCATAACCAAAGGTCAAATTGCCAAAATCCTTTGTGGAATGTCTTTACCTTTCTCCAAACAACTCTACTCAAATGTTATAGGAAGGACAAAACTAACTGCAGAACTGCTGTTGCAGTGACACATAAAATCAATTCCTTGGGAGACATTTAGGGTTTAGTCACACACCCGGCTCCTGTCCTTCTTTTTCCCTCTTCACCTACACCTAAGTACTCTCAGCAGCAGGCAGCAAGGAGTCTCTCTGCAGCCTTACTGCTCTCATTAGCCTGCAGCCTTACTCTTCTCAAGGGAGAAGTACTTTCCCTGCCCTAGAATAATTGTTTTTAATTGCAAAACATCCTCTGCCTAAATAAAAATAAGATTCCCCTTGGCAGACCCAAACAGGCTAATGATTATTTATTATTTGCACTACCACTATACATAGGAACTCAGTCATGAATCAGAATCCCAAGGGCCATCTTGCTACATATAGATGAATCTAAATGTACTGATTCACATCCTTCCATTTCTGACTAAGGTTTTGATAAGTGGGTCACTGAATTAGAGAAATGGGTGCAGACAGAAAAGAGCACTGGAAATCCATTCCCTGCAATGTGCTTGTCTCTTGTTAATGTGGTACTTGTCCCACTGAGTGTTTTTAAGCATACATACAGGCTTAGTTTCTGAAAGCAGAAAAAGGGAATTGAAGAAACATTTCAAATGGCTAAGAGGCTTTCCGATGACAGAGAACAAACAAGAATCTTCACCCGTTAATTAAGAAAATGTATTATATCCTGTAACTTTACTAGATGCAAAAGTTTATGTTCTTGTCAGGCACAAGCCTTATATCAGCTCTATTTTTAGCATTTTCTGATAAACTTTCAGAACAATAATCAGGATTCTCTTCCATGATTTATCAGGTCCCTGGTACCAGATAATTTCTTGAATGTGTTCATTTGTTTCTGAAAGATAATTCAGAACATAATCGCTATGTAGTGTTGTGTTGCTGCACATTTAATAAAGACCTCTTCCCCACTCCAATCCTGCCATCTCCATCAGTTGCACACCACAAGGATCCATTCTAGTTCCCTGTCTAACTGTATCTCTGCAGCAACAGAAAAAATCTCTTCCCAAACACTGACTACATCCAGAAATAGAGTTTGGTCACCATATGCTTTCCCTGCAACATAAATGTTTATAAAATCTGTTGAATAGGCCCCCAAAGTCTGTCTGTAAGGGCACTGTCTGATGACTCACACCCATGTTGCAGATGAGAACTAAGATGGAACAGAATCAGCAACTCATTGCATCTTTGCTGAGTTGGCAGAAAACTCAGAAATCGTAGCTTTGGATATGAGAAAACATAAGCAAAAAAGCAAAGAAAATCTCCCTACTCCCTGCAAACAACCAGCTCTGCTCAACTTTGAGAAGTTATTAATGGATGTCTTCCTAGATGGAAGTTAAAAAGGCATTTTAAAGAAAAAGCACCAAACTCAGTAGTATTTTATGCTTCCTGGGTTAACTTCATCACCCCTAACTTTGCTGTTGTATGAATGTTTATAGCAGAAATCAGCTCTGTTTTTCTATATTTTTCCATCTATTTGCCAGTTGCTATGTGAATCTTTGCTGTGTTTGAAAAGATGGTTTAGCAGGAACCAGATGTTCCTTCTGGGCTGATTTTTCAGCCTGGGCAAATGAATTTTGGTTCTGTGGTGCTGCACACATTTCCTTCCTTCCTTACATGAAGTCCCTTCAATGGTGGGGAAGGATTGTGTCCTCCCAACAAGCATCTGAGACCGGACACAGAAAAGGGGAAAGAATTAATTTTCTCAGATGCCTCAGCTGCGTGTATTGCTCACAGGCCCAGGCACATACAGCTCCCTAAATTTGAAGTCAAGGAAATAATTTCTTCTTGGTTTGGGTTCTTTGAGAATTTGAGAGCCTGGGGGCGGTAAATGAACTTGCCTTTTTACATAGCATGGTTCACCAGCTGCTGTGATCTAGGCATTTCTGAAATTACACTCTTCTTTTGTCTCTAGTGACATTTTGAACTCTTGTATCTTCAGACAACAGCAAATCTGGTAGGTTAGATTGTTCAGTTGGGTTTTGAGAACTGAGACATTTGATCTGACTTATGCTTTTATAGGAATGAAGAGTGCTATGTTAGACAGAGTGAAAGCGGTACTCGATGAAAGCCCAGTAACCGGTTCCCAGACGTGGCCCACATTGGATGCGTAGGTAAGAACACAAGATTAGGGTAAGCATGTGTAGTGATATTACCCCACAATACTTTCCCAAACAGCAGAAAACTACCATCCAGGGACATCTTTATCCAGAAACACTGTCTTCATATTCAGTAAAAACACAGTCTCACTGAATTTTTATTCAATGAACTGGATGTATCCAATCACTTCTGGAATGTCCCTAATATATCTACAAGTGTCAAGGACCTTTAACAGTGCCTATGGGGGTAAAATTTAACAAATTAGTAAATCTTTCTTAAATTTAAAAGTTGTGAAACTTTTTCATATTACCGTTAATTGGCCTGTTATGTCACCCTCAATATCAAGGACAAAAATGTAGTGCCAGCAAAATTTTTTACATCCCATCTTGCTTTAATAAGTAAAGAATTTTTCTGTATCTGTGTGTTATCTGTAAAGCAGTATAGAGACACAAAGGCCACGAACCCTCTAAGCTCACATACATACTGTATTTGTTCTTTTCACATTCTCATTGCAACATAATGTAATCAAATCATTCCCCCACTCTTTTCTCTTGGTCACATGCAGATTTTGAATGGACTTTTCTTGGATCACTTTGAGGAAATTCTTATTAAACAGGATGTGCCTCTTCCTCAGGGTGACAGGTTATATACAGAGATTTTTCATCAAAACGAAAACTGCTTCATTTGTTGCCAACCATATGTAAAGCAAGAAGAAAAGTCTGGCCTTAGTGACTCCTAGGAGACTGAAAATGGAGACTAAATGGAAAACACATACATTATAAATGTTCTTTTTAGAACATAGTTTTACAAGACTCTTAAAATATGGGGAATTAAAAAATATATTCAAACAACTAGGTAGTCAGAGATGCAAGCATATACAGTTTTGAAGATAGATTGACGGATTTTAAGTCTAGAAGGGGAAGTTGGGATCACCTGTCTAATGTCCTGCATACTACAGATTGACAGATGGGCAGGAGAAATCTACTCCTGCTTTAAGTCCAAATTTATTCAGACTGGCAACAATTAGTTGCCACAGGTGGTTATTTGCTCAATCCC
>NW_010256056.1:0-20957 GCF_000690775.1 Eurypyga helias
GTGTCCAGCTGTGGAGCCCTTAATAATAATAAGGATATCAAGCAGTTGTATCGAGTCCAGAGGAGGCCACAAAGATGTTCAGAGGTCTGGAGCACCTATCCTGTGGGGACAGGCTGAGAGAGTTGGGCTTGTTCAGCCTGGAGAAGAGGAGGCTCTGGGGAGACCTTATTGCACCTTCCAGTACCTGAAGGGGCCTACAAGGAAGCTGGAAGGAGACTTTTTACAAAGGCCAGTAGTGATACGACAAGGGGTAACAAGTTTAAATTGAAAGTAGGGAGATATAGATTGGATATCAGGAAAAAGTTCTTCATGGAGAGGGTGGTGAAGCACTGGAACAGGTTGCCCAGGGAAGCTATGGATGCCCCATCCCTGGATGTCTTCAAGACCAGGCTGGATGAGGCTTTGAGTAACCTGGTCTAGTGGAAGGTGTCCCTGTCCATGGCAGGGGGGTTGGAACTGGATGGTCTTTAAGGTCACTTCCAACCCAAAACAGTCTATGATTCTATATTATTTAAACTCTCAGCTACAAAGTAGAGGTTCTCTAAGTTGCATTTCAAGTACAGACATGACCCATTGTCATACAGAATTTCAAGTAGTGTACATAAGCCTATACTTAAGAAAATGTTTCAGTACCCTTTGGAGAACATGAAGGGAGAAATCTTGGGTCTGTGAATATTTTTGGGTACATGCTGCAACATGTGCTATTTATTATGTTCAGCCTGGTGCACCAGTAACTATCTTGTCCATTTACAATGAGTGCTCAAATATGCCTGATATCAGCTGGATAAATAAATGATCCCTGATTTCATTATGAAACATAGCTGACAAGCTATGTAAGTAGTCTGAACTTCACCTGCCCTTAGTTTGTAAAGAGAAACATTGGACACTGCAGACTGCAAGGAGGAATAGTGAATGCAAACATTGCATCTACATTTGCAGGGCTAAAGGAGCAATTGTTGAACAACAGTTAATGCTGGAGACTCGATATGCATACTGTACACACTGGGGTGAATTTAATTTCATTTTATGCCAGTCCGTTTCCAGGGACTGAGGTCTATTAGCAGACAGAGAGCATTTAGGTGTACTCGTGGAGCACAACTTCTGGTTTAATTTCATCAGAAGGGAACCCAGGTTGTGATCTCTGAGCCCATGCTAATTTATATGTGCAATAACAAGCAGTAAGCAGGATTATCAGGAGAACTGTGTGAAAACTGCAGTTCTGATTAAAACTGAAATACTAATGTAGACAACAATATAATACTGAGCAGAAGTCTGTACCACTTTCAGAAACAACTGCATTACATACAGGTGAGATTTAGCCTAAGGGTCTCAGCAACTGGCATTGGTTAGTATCAATACTGTTAGACAGGGTTTGCCTGCTCAGACCTCACTATCTCCCAGTAAGAGCCAGTGTGAATACTCTATAATCAGACAAGATTAGGAAAGTCAAAATGCACATTTTGGGCACATTTTCACTTTTTCATCCCTGAATCCAAAATCATAGCTAATACAACTTTTTTGCCTTTTATTTTACTCTGTCATTCCTTTTAGCCCACTGCGTGTTCCTTAAAACATTCTGATTTTAAAACATAAAATTCTTTTCATGTTTTTCAATAAATTAATTTGTTACCTCCTCCTCTGACAACCTGAATTCAGGAAAATAATCCAATACATAATTTTAATGTCCATAATATTTTCTTCTGTGGGATATTACTGTGTACACATTTACCAAAGAGTAGCACACTGAACTGCCAGATAGCCTCCTTTATGAAAGGAGGGCTTTGTGAATTCTTTTGTTCCTAACTGCAGGTGCTTCTAGCTCTGAAAAGATCCTGTGATCTGATAGCTGTTTTTCACGTTCTGTGATCATGGGCAGCTTGCATAATACAACAAAGGTGGAAGATTGTTGCTTTCCCCAGGGTTGCTTAAAGTTACAGTCCTGATCTCTTGACCTTTAATTTCAGCAAGTTTGATTGCTCAAGGAACCCTGGTGTGCATACTTGGAGCTAGTATAGCGTTTTGCTGTTCAGTTTATTGTGAGTGCTTTAACACTGACATAGTTTTGGAAGAGCAATAGTTTCTGGGGATCTCCTGAATATCATGGAGTTAAGGAATAAAGAGCAACTGCCAGCACAAAATAACCCCCAGACTCACACTACACAAATGGACTACAAAATATTCTTTTATGGGTATTATAAATGCTGATGTGTCACAGAACAATGGTGCAAATGTCAGGGGCTGTTTGTGTTATACTCCCCCAGTAGGGCCTTGTGGTGTGATAAGACCCAAGCAAAGGGCAGTAGAGCTCAGAGAAGAGAGCTCAGAATAGACATTAGGAATAAATTATAAAAATAAATTACTTTTTTCTTTGTTTTAGCTTAGCAGATGAATAAAAGAACAGGAACAACAACAAATAAGACAGATCAAAATAAAGTTTCTTTTGCCAAACCTTTTTGGTTTTCTACTTTTTTTTCTTCTTTTCTAATAAAATTAAATTAAAAACCTCCCAGTTCAAGGTTCAACAATGTAGGTTGTTCAATCCAAAATATATTTTCTGACTTGTAAATAAGTAGCAACAAGAGACTGAGAGCAATTCAGTTTAGATCACCTCATAATAAGGTGGTTAGTGTATTTTGCTGTAGGAAGAGTTCAGTAACTGAGGGAAAAAAAGGAAATAATCTCAGATGTGCAAGGAATGAAAACTGTATGATTGCATTGATCACTCTATTCCTGCATGAGAGAAGAAAGGCTTAATATCCCCTCTCAACCTTTGAACTAAAGTCTTCACTCTGCTGAAAAAACAGGAAGTAAAGCGTTCCAAAAATGCCAAACTACATTTTAAAATATTTTCTAAACATTTCACTACTATTTTTAATGTATTATAAAAGTTTTTAGCTAGGGAATGATTCACAAAGTGAAAATGTTTCCAGTCAGAAATCCTTAGGGTATGTGTCAGTGTCTGCCCACTGGAAGGATTGGTGACCCACCAGGAAATCAGCAGAAACTGCCCAATGGTTTACATTATCAGGACAAACCTGCTGTACTGAACTCAGAGAATAGTTTCTCATAAATTGGACTACTGGGAACAATGGAATAGAAATCTAAGTTTAATACATATTAATGACTGAAACATTTCTATACTATAGTGTAGCAAAAGGCAACAGAGCTACAAAGGTAAATAAAATGGGACAGAGAAAATGGTATAAAAATGTGAAAAAAAGCTACAATAATTTAAAATTTTAAATCCATGTTTCTGTGTAAAAATTAAGGTTGAGGTGCCTCATGGTTATGAGGCAAAACATGAAAACATGACTTGAGTGCAACAGCAACAACTCAAAGCAAAAAGCACAACTTTTATTATTATGTGGGGAAAAAAAATTGGGTTATCTCTTTTATTTATATCTCATTGAGGCAACATGTCAAATAACTATCTACAAATATACAGACATCACACTGATTAATTTTTGAAGGTGTTTATTTAGTCCCTTGCATTTCTTGAGCAGATCCACATTTGTAAAGTAAAGCAAAGCCCAACGAGTTTCTGAATGTTAGTTTAATCAGACTACTTAGAGTTTGGTCTTTCATTTTGCACAAAATGAAAACTTGTTTGTGTTTGCTTTGAAGAAATGCCGTTTCTGAGGAGTTAAAAAACAATAATGAAAAACACCAGAGATTGGGTTTGTGCTTTCATAATTTTTTTTTTTTTCTATTTATGTTGTACTTCCAGTGGTCAACAGAAATAGAAAGATTTGTCCTGCAGTGGTAAATCAGTCTGTATCTGTTTGTTTATTATATTATTCTATTAATGTAGAACTAACACTTAATATCTTATCCACAATCCCGCTGCTAGCACTCTGGGATGCAAGCAGTGGAAGAAATATCAAGCTTTCTTGTGCAGCTGGGAATTTCCCACTGGACCCATATGTCACATACATAAACTGGGACACTTGCTCAGACTTTAAAATGTTGCAGTGCTATTAGTCTTCCCAATGTGACTTAGTTACATCTGACTGCTGACAATATCATCTATCCTCATTTTGTTTTCAGTGAAAATCTTATTGCTTGGTGATCTTAATTCTGATTTTCTAGTACAACCTTGAACTTCCATTAAAGTATTGATGTTAGAAGAAATTTTCCATCAGCTCGCAGCGGAAAATAGCCAAAATGCCAACAGTACCTACATCCACAACACTTATTTGTTCTAACCAAGGATGAAAAGGTTTTCATCTTGTGATGCATTATTCTCTTCTCATTTTTCAATTAATTAAAACCTAAATTAAAAAAATAAATTACTGCAGTGTTCTTATTATTTTCCAGTGACTCTGTATAACTCTGCCTAGTTCTGTCAATGCAGATGAACTGACTTGGGAGGGTCTGACTGTCTATGAAACAAGCAATTAGGTCACCCATGTGTTGTTTAATAAAGACAAAATCAATGTCAGAATAGCTTTTGAGAACAACTGCTGAAACACAATGTTCATTCTAGCAAGAGACTTTCAAGTATTGAGCTGAAGAACAGAGATCTGTGGTAAGAAAAGTTTGTTTCAAGAAATTTATATTTTTCCTGTAGCATCTGAGCATATACAAATGTTCTTGTCATTATAGTAACACAGATATTTGGTAATTTTTATCCCAGGGAGCTCTAATCCTTTGCTAGCACAAAATCTATCATTTGACCATTTGTGACATGCTGTGACTTCATCTCTTCTGAAAAGTGTCCATAATAATATCTAAGAAAAGTAAATATGCATTATGGGAACTGAAGACAAGTGAGCAGAGGCTTCTATGATTAACTTGCTTTTTGTTGAAGTTCAAAAGTATTGTGCATAACAAGTTGGTTTGTACTTCTACGATGGTGGATTTTGATAACAAGTGAAGGGCCACAGAGATGGCTCCCATGAGCAACTTGAAGAAAAGCTCCCCTGGTTCCAAGTCGGACTCTCCTCTGGCCATGGCCAAGACAACAAGCACCTCTGTGAATGAACGTATTTAAGAAGGGAAAACACAAAAAAGTAGCAGTGGAAACAAAAAGGGGGTGAAGAGGAAGGTGGAGGGAGGAGTTGGTTGTGCGAGAGACAGCCAGGCAGACACCCAGGTCAGTGCAGAAAGGCGAGGAGGAGGTGGCTGGAGCAGAGTGTCCCCTGCAGCCCCTGGTGAGAGGGCAGGCAGTGCACTGCAGCCATGGAGGGTCCCAGTGCAGCAGAGACCCCCTGCCACTCGAGGAGGACCCCACACTGGAGCAGGCAGCTGTGCCCCAAAAAGCCTGTGTCTCCATAGGAATCTGATGTTGGAGCAGGCCACTTCCGAAGTATGTCACCCCATGGGAGAGACCCACGCTGGACCAGTTCATGAAGAACTGCAGCCCATTGGAAGGACTCATGACAGAGTAGTTCATGGACGACTGTCTTCTGTGGGAGGGACCCCACTCTGGAGCAAGTGCAGAGTGTAAGGAGCTCTCCCTGCCTTGAGGATGAAAGATGTCAGAGACAATGAGACTGCCTTTTCGTAGGAGGAGGAATACCAGGAAGAAGGGACAGATAGGGGGAAGGTATTTAAGATGTTTTGTTTTGTCTCTCATCATCCTATCCTGATTTTGATTTGTAACTTATTAAATGGATTTTTCTTCCCCAAGTCTAGTTTGTTTTGCCCATGACAATAATGGGTGAGTGATCCCTCCCTGTCCTTGACTCAGGCCAGGAACTTTTCCTTCTATTTTCTCCTCCACATCCCACTGGGAGAGAAGTGACTGAGCAGTCATGGGGTCTTTTGTTCCTGGCTGGGCCCAAACCACAACAAACCTCAAAGTATTTCTCTTTATTGCCACAGAAGAATATTACAAAATGACAAAATATAAAAGAAGAAAACAAAATTATCCAAAAAAGAAATATCTGATTTTACTTAAAGATAAGAAAAAAGTTAAAATTCCAAACTGTATATGATTTCAATATAACTTCTAAAAAATTATTTTTAAAGCTCTATAAAGCTTTTTTAAAAAGTTTTAAAGTTTTATAACTTTTTAAAAACTTTTTTAAAGCGATATTTGTATATATTTTGCCTTTTTTTTAGAAATCAAAACATTTAATGAAATAATTTCCAGACCTCTACTGAGCACTGATTTAAGTCACAAGAACTTGTCTGAATCGAGATGCAATATTAAATTTCACTCCAAACCCAGCATTTATCAAAGTGAGGTAGCATATCATGAGTCTGATTAAAAATTATTGAGAAATTCTCTGGAAAATATAAGTATTTGTTATTGATCCAATTGATCCATGACCATTAACTTTCATAAGAGTCTAACATCCTTTGTCATCTTCTCCCTACAACTGTAAATCACTCAACAGAACATGCAGTTTTTTTCTGCACACTTTATTTACTATTACGATTTAACACTGACATCAGTGAGGACTTCCCACCTAGGTGAAAGACCTGGAGAGTATATATCTGACTGATATGTAGTGTCTTGGATTTGATCACGCAGTAATGAGTCATTCCCAGAATTTCTCAGCAATTTTCTCACCTCAATGTCTCTCAGTTCTTCACATTCCTTTTCCTGGACATGAGGATAGGAACCAAAGTTAGTACCTGTGTACCCCTTAGAAAGTATAGGATTTATTATTTTACTTAAAACTGTATAATTTTAGTTACTTCTAGCTAGATTGTAGAGCAGTGAGAGTAATTTCTGACTTTAGATACTACAAGTGGAAAAAAGCCTGTTAGTTCTTTCCATTCATTTTCATGTAACAGCTACTTACGTCCACTATAAAGTTAAATATATGGGAGTTTTCCATATGTCTGGGGAAAATGAACACAAGAATTAAAGAGTCTCATTGTTCTGAAGATTGTAATTACAATATGTAAATATCACCATTTCTAACTATGAGTGCTTTACTCTGCTCAAGCATCCACCCTTTACCTGATATGCAGAATAAATAATGTACGCTCCAAGCGTATCTTTTTACCCTCCTGGTAATTTTTAATGAAATTGTATACTAAAATTCCATTTTGTTTCACTTCAACTATTTGGATTGTTCTTTTCTAAACAATTATTTCATTACTAACTCACCAGTGCCACGGTATTTTAAACATATCTGCATTTCCAACAATTGCCTTTCAGATATATCTTTATTGTATCAAAAGATGATAGTCAAACGTTTCTTTTAAAAAGAAAATAGTGAAATAATGAAAGTGCTGAAATTTTATATTTTCATGAAGACTACCGTAACAATCAGTGTGGCTTCTATTTTTTTCAACTATTATTTTAGATAAAAACTTTTGAGTCAGCTAAAGCATCAAATCCTGAGCTAGGCTGTAAATTATCTGAATCTATGACCCTGTTAATTTTAAAAGTCTGGCATTTTACAGCAGATCAAAGGTACTCATGATGTGTCTTGTTGTGAATGAGTAGCACCAGGACCTGTGACAGAGGACAAAATAGCTAAGTGCTTAATGTATCTACACCCTTCAGGCACTTTGTAGGTGGTCAGCCATCCCAAATTACCTTTGTTGTCTGATTTTTATTGCTCATATAATAGTCTAGAGTACAATGTTTCAAATCAAGTTCTTAGTCTTTCAGGATGTCTAATAGCAACTTCATAGGGTTACTAAGCATAAATCTTGGTGTCAGAAGGGATCACTTTGGTCATTTAATCTGACCTGCCACAGCACTAAGGTTAAAAGATTTCTAGGACCGTTCCTTTTCCTGAAGCTACATATTGCCTCCTGGAAAGCTAATTAAATGCTTTTGACAAAATCACAACCTAATACTGAAAAGCTATGCAGCAAATTGCAGGAACTTCTGGTTATATGAACTGTTGGCTTTTCTTTCTTTTTTCCATGTTGTCCTCCTTGCCTGGTTATTTGGCATTCTGTTCTTACCTTTGCTTCATGAAATCTTTAGCCAAGGCCATGGTTCTATTTAAATAAAAATCACTTTCCATTTACTTTGACATTTTGGAAATTAGAATTCAGACTCTGCAATGAAGGTCCTGTCATGTCTTTTCTTGATTCTTAACTTGTCCTTTATATAGCTGCAGGCTAGGACATGCATAGAATTGCTTCACAGAGAAATTAAGGTTAGTGGGGTTCTGGCAAAACTTGACCACAGCTAGATTTCCATTTCACAGCTCTGTCTTTCAGTTATAATTCCACACATCACTTACGTGACTTCTACGTAGTGTACATAAGTGATGTGTGTAGACTCAGTGAACAGGCTTGATGCTCCAGCATAAACCTTACTATGTAATTAACGGGGCTATAGTATTTCTTCACCTTCATACAGGATCCACACTTCTGAAGAGAGCTGTATGGAAGTTTTAGTTCAAGGGACCTAGCTGTGTTTGCCCTCCAAATTTTTTTTCTGAATTGTCCTGCAAACAGCAGTAAGAACAGAAAACAAGATGAGTAGATGACAGTCTGTCAGTGACAGCTATCAGATTTTTCCAAGCCAGTAATAACTAGAAACAGCCAAAAAGCACAAAAGGAAATAATAGCTTAGAGATAGTTCATCCCTATACTTTAATATCTGGCAGATATAGGCCTATCTTACCTTTTGCTTTGTTTGTTTTCAAAAACACCTTCACACACATTAAATTTAACCTGTATATATTACTGAATGCCTATTACTGACTGAAGTCCTTGACTTGTACGGCCTTCTGTGAGGAGCTTTAAAGAACAAAGCAAAAGTGTCACTATAAAAATGATTTCTATTCTTTCAGTCTCAGGTATTAATGTAGAGAAGATTCTTGAGCTAGCATCATATCATTTGGGTTGTTGTTTATAGGGGTATCACCTTCCAACATTTCCAAAATAGTATGAGACACAGCAGGCGCTCTCGACCTAAAAGACTCAGTAGAGAGGAATGTCTCCAGCATTTGAGAGACTAAAATTTATGAGATGGCTTGGAGAACAGCAAGACAAAGGACACCACTGACAAATTATATACCATCTTCATATGGTATATAATTTGTTCTTTGTGTTAATTTTTTGGATGGTGGACAAGTAAGAATACCTCAACCTTTAGGACTTGTGTTAAATTGGAACATGTTACTAAATTGTCATTTTACTGGTTTCATTTGTAGAGAAAGCTTGCTGATAACAATTTCCAGTAATCTTTTCCCCCTCCTAAGCACTATTCTTCTCCTGTTTACTAGCTAACTGCTGTTATGGTTGAGATTTACCTCTTAAGCTTAGTTTTGTTATCACATTCCCCCTGGAAATGCAAAGGCTTTAGACATACATTTGTATTAAAACAAGACCAATTCCTGGCTCTGAGGCCAGATGGGACAACTTGGTCACATCCACATTAGTGACACTTAACCTTAGACTCCTTTGTTACTCTATATTATGAATATCACTTTTTGTGTGTGAGGTTTTTTAGACAGAATTTGTAATGTAATTTGTGATGTAAGTGCTGCTGTCCATGGGAGTCATATTTTCTTAAAACCAATGCATATGTTGCATATTTTGTGGGGCAGTTAAAACATGGAAAGTTTGTTAAGGCTTCAGAGCCTTCTGGGCTATCACTGAGGGACTGCAAGGAATCGTTTTGTCCATACAACCCAGAAGGAAAATACTGCTCAGGCACTGAGAGTGTTAGCTTCCAGGAGCCATCCATGTCAGGAGATACATCAACAGTTAAGGGATCTGGACTTGATCATGATGTCTCAGAACAGCTGAGGGCCCAAATAATTAGAATTCCTAATTACAGTAGTGAAGACCGAATTTGAAATTCCCAATTTACTAGAAGCTACAGTGGGACCTTTTCCTTATTCTGAAGTCCAAGCTTAGAGTATATCAGACAATTTTTGCTTTGCATCAAATCGTATGAGAAACCTCAGAATTTTCTGGATTTGTGCCAGTAAAAAAAATATTTGCAATTTAAAATTTTCTGTGGGTACCAGACTCTACCAGAAGAGTTCTGTTTTTTTGTTCCTCTAGCCTGCATTTAATGGTTTAGTTCAACTTTATCCACATTCTTTCATTTTGTTATTCTTATTGCAGGATTATGTTTTTATATTGTTGAATGTGTGCCCATAAAGTAGATTAATTTAATAAGGTATCTAAACATATCACTGACTCTTAACTATGAGCAATATTACTGCAGTAAGACAACAGTACTTTGACTGCTTAGGTATTCAGAAATAGGGAGCAATCAAGTATGAAGTTTTCAGGCTGATAGTGACAGAAGTTTTATCAATTTTATTTTTGCAAGTAGTTATTCATCATGTGATACATTCAATTAGTTGAGCCAAAATTTTCATTCTACTATAGTTCATCAGGGACCCACTGGACTTTAATTTTGTATTTAACTCAGTTTTGTAGATTGCTTGTTTGTTCATACACTTTTAAACAAAGCTTCAAATGATTTTCTGTCATGAAAAATATGTGAGTTCAGCCTTGCAAAAGTTAAAATAACAGTGATGTGTAGGACGATGAAGGAGCATGGAAAAGAAACAAGACCACTTTCTGAATTCTTTTGGTAGCTTACAGAATGAATAATAGATAGTAGATATAAATTATTTTTGCCCATTACATAGAATTGCACAGGCTATGTTAGAAAAGCTTGTAAATAAATTAAAAAAAAAAAATAACAATTAGAAACGTTCGTTGTTTGCAATTTGCCATTTTTACAAAGCATGCACTTTTATTTTTCACTTTAATCCATTCTTTTCTATTAAATTTTAATATCTCATTTTTCAACAATGAATATTCTTATAGATGTTATTAGTTGTCTTAATGAGCAGATATTGATCAGTCATTAATTCAGGAGTTGAGGAATTCTACATCCTACATGCTACCCTTCTTGTTGGCATATTCTCCATTTCCATCCTGCTGGTTGATTCACCATGGTTAGATATTTCCACTGTCAATGTCTGTCATAGCCCCGAAATCTCAGACACTTTTGTTACACATGGAGGTCATAATTATTAATAAAAAATTTGTACTTGGTATTTATTCTAATTCTTCTTTATTGTTTCTTAGTTTTCCTTTCACTTTTTTTTTGTGAAATATAACCTTCTGTGAAATGTAGCTTAAAGTAGATTCTGTAATGATTCAGGAACATCAGCCAACGAATGTTCAGCCCGGTGTGGTGAATGCAGTCACTGGCATAATCAGTTATTCATCGGAGTGTAATAGACTTGTCATTCTGATTGATGCAACAGGGTTTGTGATTGTATTTTAAGGTCAGGAAGTGCTGAGCTGTGATTAGCATGACAATTCTGTTCTATCAGAATCAGTAGCAGCCTGTTGTGAACTTTGTTCACAAATCTTGCAAAGATTTCTCTCTTGGTATCAAATGCATTGTGTGATACACCTAATGGAGGTAAATTACCTTATTTTAAAATGAAGAACTGATACTAGCAGTCATATTTGTTTTAAAGAATTCTGAATGTTGTCCTTAAGATTCATGGAATATTTTTGTTCACTCTACTGAAGTAGATACTATATATGAATGACATTTTTAGAATGTTCCCATAGTTGGCACTCCATAGATCTTGCATCAAGGGTTGAATGTATCACATTGTACTTTCATATGAATCATACATGTATGAGTGTGTATTGGGTTTGCAGGGAAGGGTTTTGGTAGTTGGGGGGTGGTGGTGCTACAGGAGTGACTTTGTAAGAAGCTTATAGAAGCTTCCCCTGCATCTAATAAAGCCAATGCCAATCGTCTCCAAGACAGACTCAACACTGGCCAAGGCCAAGTCAAACATTGACAGTGGTAGTTCTCTGTGATATGTATTTAAGAAGGAAAAAACCCCACAAACCTTGGCAAGAGAAATTGCATCCAGAGAGAAAGAGTGAGATGTGAAAGAAACAACTCTGCAGACACCCAGGTCAGTGAAGAAGGAAGGGGAGGAGGTGCTCCAGGCACCAGAGCAGAGACTGGGACTTTGAGGATAATGGTGGATGAAAAGCTGAACATGAGCCGGCAGTGTGCGCTGGCAGCCCAGAAAGCCAACCGTATCCTGGGCTGTATCAGGAGAAGTGTGGCCGGCAGGTCGAGGGAGGGGATTTTCCCTCTCTACTCTGCTCTCGTGAGACCCCACCTGGAGTTCTGAACCCAGCTCTGGGGCCCTCAACATAAGAAGGATATAGACCAGTTGGAGCAAGGAGGAGGACCATGAAGATGATCTGAAGGCTGGAGCACCTCTGCTATGATAAAAGGCTGAGAGAGTTGGGCTTGTTCAGCCTGGAGAAGAGGAGGCTCTGGGGAGATGTTATAGCTGCCTTCCAGTACCTGAAGGGGCTACAAGAAAGATGGGGAGGCTGCCTTTTTACAAGGACCTGTAGTGATAGGACAAGGGATAATGGGTTTAAACTGAAAGCAGGGGCATTTAGATTGGATATTAAGAAGTTCTTTACGGAGAGGATGGTGAAGCACTGGAACAGGTTTCCCAGAGAAGCTGTGGATGCCCCATCCCTGGCTGTCTTCAAGGCCAGGCTGGATGAGGCTTTGAGCAACCTGGTCTAGTGGAAGGTGGCCCTGACCATAGCAGAGGGGTTGGAATTATATAATCTTTAAAGTCCCTTCCAACTTTAAGGAGGGAAGGGAAGGGAAGGGAAGGGAAGGGAAGGGAAGGGAAGGGAAGGGAAGGGAAGGGAAGCTGAACCATGGAAATGTAATACAACAAATGCATTACTAGGGAAGGGAAGGGAAGGGAAGGGAAGGGAAGGGAAGGGAAGCTGAACCATGGAAATGTAATACAACAAATGCATTACTTTTGAGTATACATGGATGAAAGGTGGCTCGTGTAAGTTGTGTGAGATATCATAACTCTTGTTTTCAATAAATTATCAATGTTGTCTTATTAAAACATCTCCCAGTCCATCTTATTAAGAGCATATACGAGACCTCAGAGCCATCCAGGGAGTTCTACAGCTAAGTGAAGGGTAAGAAACAGAATGACAATTATTTTTACTACTTCTTTTATTGTTATTTCATTGTGGTGTTTTTTTGGTGTGTGTATTTGCTTTTTATCATCTATTTCCTCACTTTAATACAGTTTGACCATTATATCTCATACAAAAAGCATCTTGGATCTTTTCTGCTTATTTCATTGAGGCTTGGATTAATACCATACTGCTAGGTTAGGTGAAATACGTACTTAGCTCCTACAGCTAAGAACATTTGAAATCCCTCATATGTGTAGTAAGTCCAAGTGAAGAATTCCTGCAACTACGTTCTTTCCACCTTTGTCTCTTTGTTATGGAAATTATAATGTAGGCAAAGCAACATAACAGAAAATTGTGCTACAGGTCTGATCATGGAAATATATAAGGCTAGGCTTTTCAGAAGCAATTTAAGTGAATTAAGGACCAAAATCTAAGAGAAATTGAAATCCAGATCCAATTGATCTATTGTGTCTCTTAGGTTTTCTTTCAAAATCTTTCACTCATTATTCTATGCCTTTGTATTGTATTCAGACTGAATTCTGCAGTCCATACACAGTGAAAACTTCATTACTGTTGAACTGTCATGAAAAACAGTTTACTGAATCAGTAATAGAGAAATCTGAGCATTTAGTAATGTTCTCTCATCACTAAGACCATTATATCAAAATAAAAGGGAAAATAAAAACATAATGTTAACCATTTAATATAAACAAGACTTATTTTTCAACATTTCAATTATAATTCTATATTCTGTCTAAGTGTCTGAGAATGTAGGATCAGTCACAATCTGTGGTGGATTCCTAGACATTTCTGCACCTGGCTTCTTGGCACTATGTCAAAAAGTGACAGAGCAAATCATAAAAATCAAACGTGAGACCCATAAAGCAGAAGACCTGATACACCTAATAGATTTGGTAATGCTCAAACTTCATCTTGAAAATCTCCCTGGAAAATCCTCACTGGATTCGTAACCCTCAGTAGTGAGGATAATGAAGGAAAGCCTGAGTGTAACATTTTCTCTGATGAATATTGCATAAAGTTCCATCATGAAGGTTAACAAATAGCACATAAATATGTGAACCTAAACATTTGAACATTTGTGTTCTTCAGGAATGCTGAATGTCTCCTTCTGCTGTTATAATCTGTGGATAAGATACAGTACGGACTGGCTGTAGCTAGGTGTGTCTCATTTGTTAGTATTATTCCCCTGCCTTGATGAAAAAATATGAGGTATTTTATTCATCTCTTTTTATCCTCAAAGATTGCTTAAAGGAATTACAAATCTTGCTTTGACGTATTTTCTGGCCTGATCGTTATTTTTTCTATACATTCTTTTCAGGATCACTCTTTTAAGTCTTGTGTTTCAATTTATCCTGTCCTTCTGAAGGCAGACATTTTTCTTGTTTCTTCTGCTTTAATCTAAGACCATGCAAAGTTTATTTAGCACCTGTCTCTTTTGCCCTGCAGGAACAATCACACCATATCTGTGACTTCACCTTTTTACAGAGCAATATGCCTTAAAATAATTAAAAAAAAAAAAAAAAAGTTCTGAAAAGTAAACGTTTAATGTTCAGGCCTGTCTTTCCTTAAGGTGTGCTGTCCTTCAGAACAAGGCAGTTCATGATATGTTCAAAATCTACCCAGAAAATGTGTCTTTATAAAATATGATATCTTTGTGTAGTGTTGTTTCCCTGATTGATACTCCTGGAATTCCTCCTCATTAAGTTAGGTAAATACATTTATAAACCAAAATCCTCCTGGAGAAACTGGCTGCTCATGGCTAGGATGGACACACTCTTTGCTGGGTAAAAACCTGGCTGGATGGCCAGGTCCAAAGGGTTGTGGTGAATGGAGTTAAATTCAGGCCAGTCACAAGTGGTGTTCCCCAGGGCTCAGTCCTGGGGACAGTTCTCTTCAATAGCTTTATCAATGACCTGGATGAGAGGATCTAGTGCACCCTCAGTAGGTTTGCAGACAACACCAAGTTGAGTGGGAATGTTGATCTGCCTGAGGATAGGAAAGCTCTACAGAGGAATTGGGACAGGCTGGATCAATGGGCCAAGGCCAGCCATATGAGGTTCAACACACTCAAGCGCAGGTCCTGCACTTGATTCACAACAAACCTATACAATGCTACAGGCCTGGGTAAGTGTGGCTGGAAAGCTGCCCAGCAGAAAAAGACCAGTTGAGTGGGAATGTTGATCTGCCTGAGGATAGGAAAGCTCTACAGAGGAATTGGGACAGGCTGGATCAATGGGCCAAGGCCAGCCATATGAGGTTCAACACACTCAAGCGCAGGTCCTGCACTTGATTCACAACAAACCTATACAATGCTACAGGCCTGGGTAAGTGTGGCTGGAAAGCTGCCCAGCAGAAAAAGACCTGGGCATGTTGGTCAACAGCCAGCTGAATATGAGCCAAAAGAGTGGCCAGGTGACCAAGAAGGCTAACAGCATCCTGTCTTTTACAAGAAAAAATGTGGCCAGCAGGACTAGGAGCGTGATCGTCCTTCTCTGCTCAGCACTGGTGAGGCTATACCTCAAATACTGTGTTAGATTTGGGCCCCTTAACTTCAAGAGAACTTATCACTCTCTACAACTAGCTGAAAGGAGGTTGTAGTGAGGTGGATGTCAGTCTCTTCTCCTAAGTAACAAGTGATATGATGAGGGGGTATGGCATCAAGTTGCACCAAGGGCGAACAGTAGGAAAAGATTTGCTAAACAAAACAGTTTCTGCTAATTTTTCATATCCTCATAAGCCACATTTCAAGATTTGGGTTTTGCTCTTTTTTTAACCAAATGCCCGTGGGTTACATTAGAGAAACATTACTTATAAAAAGAAAACCAGTTCATGCTCTTTGAGATCTCTCCAGAATGCAAACCAGAGCACAATAAGTGAGTATGACTCAGAGATCCCCCTCAAAATCATATTCCTGGCCTAAGAAGAAGAGGGAATATGGATCATGGGATGATCCAGGTAAGATGCCAAATCACAAAGTAGAACTGTGTCATGAATGCAAAGAAAGTCAAAGTAGTGCCAAAAAGGTTTATAGAATATGAGAAAGTACATTGTACACATACTCTCACCCTTTCTTAGTGAGTAAAATGCAAAATGTACAGTTGAACAAAACTAAGGATCAATAGATTAAATGTTGAAAGTAGATCATCTTTCATGAGGTGAGAACCCTTGTGTGTTTCAGTCTCTTTTGAGTGGTCTTTTGCTATGCTGAGATGAATATTTTTGTGTTCATGTTAAAATTAAATGCTCAAAATTACCGAGGCAGGAAAGAGGAAGAAAGATTTAATGCTGGTAGAAGAGCAAGATATTGGAAAACTTAGTGTAATCTTTTCACACGGTAGGAAAAGTAACATTCAGATAAGTTAATTCAAAATCAAGAAAAAAGAAAGGACATAAAACAGATCAAAAAGAATAAGCAGTATGGACTGGGACAATGAGAGGTAAAAGGAAATTAAAGAAGTACTTGAACCAGCTGTACAGCAGACAAAGTATCATATGGGCAAAGGGACTAGCACTTGAATCACATGAAATTTTAAAAGGAAGGAGAGACCTTATAGTGAAGTAATGGTTTAATTTTTTAAGGTACTGGAAAGTATTAATGAGTTTTATTTTGAATAATCTTTTGAAAAGAGAAGAATGTATGTTACCATTATTCACCATCTCTTTCGTCCTGTTACTATTTACTGCCTTGTATAACTTTTAGCTGGTTTTATGTATCATAACTTTTAAGAAGTTCCCCCTTCCCCAGATAGTGAGCAAAACTCAAATTCTGGCCTTCATGCATGAGGGAATCGCACCAGATCATCTGTGTCCATACTGAACTATTAGCTTTTTGTGAGTGTTGATGAGAATAACTTTTTCGAAGGGATCCGTAACAGTAGTAGTGCTTTGTTACCTATGCATTTCTGAAGGTTTTGGGTTAAGGATTAGCTTGACCAAGAGACAAAAAATGTTACTGTAGTTATCCTTGATTATTTTTTAAATTATTTTTCAGAAAAAGGACCATAAATTGTAAGCAGCACATTAAAATCACAGCTCTGTACAATTCAGTGGCAATTTTGTTACTGATTTCAGGGACACAAAGGCTGTAATTTTTGAGATTACTGTGTAAAATAGGTATGTATGTATATGCTTATGAATACATGACTATGGGGGTTTAAATCTCATCCTCTAGTTTAATAACTCATTGGTGACTACTAATCTTTTTCTTCACTTATTTATTTAAGATCATTCATAATGCACAGCTGAATGAAACACAACATTTCCTTGGTCCCAGGAGATGGACAACTATTCATACAAACATACATTCTTATTTACACACTGACACTGCAGTCAAAAGCACTTTATATGGAAATACAAACTATATTGTCTATACAGCACTGTTTGTTAGCATAATGCTAGCTACATTCTTCATGTCATAAAATTTACTGCTAAAATTTATAATATATGAAAGCTCAGTGTATGAAAAACCTTCATGATCAAGGCTTATATAGCGTGCTGAGAAGCTCAGTTCATCCAAATGCAGGAAAGACACCTCCTTGGTTGTTCCAAGGACATAGACATGAAGTGGAATTAGATAAATGGACTTAGCAGGAAGAGTGTTTTAATATTATTGTCACACAAGTGAGCGAAAAAGCATTCTAAGGCTCATCAGAATTTTTATGTTCTCTATTTTCATTACAAGTATGAAAGTTGTCAATACCACTCCAATGGTATTTCAAATGTCAATATTTTATGCAAATTGAAACTACAAAAAATACAGTTTCCAGAATAAAATTATTAAAAATCCCAACTGAACCAAACCCCCCAAAAATGCACAACCCTGAAGAATCCATCAAGGAATAGTGATAGAAGGGATATCTACAGTCAAATACCTTCTCTAAATTGGCTGGAAAAGTCCAGCTGCCCTCTATTCCAGCTGAATTATTCAAATGACTAGGATATACTCTTTGTGCAGGTGGGTAACAACCAAGGCTATTTCTACTCTATGTGCCAGAATCCAATATTGGAAAACTCATCCATAATACCCTCTTTAATCTTTCTCAGAAATTGGTCTAAAATTGAGTGGAGCAATCTGAGGTTACTATGAGCAGGCTCAGTGGCAAAAATGCAGCATCTACAAAACTCTACCAACAGACACTTGGTGTCTTAAAGGGTGCCAACTGACAAGGCTAATAAGGAAATAAGAAGACAATTTTATTTTATTAAATATTGAATGTATCTGTCTAGAAGTGAAATTGTATTTCTGTCCATTTTATGAGTGGTATCTTAAATATGTAATTTAACATATAAACATGCATGTGTGAAAAAATCCCTGTAGTATTTACTTCAAATGCTTTTAACTTCAGGAAGAATTAACCATAAATAAGATAACAAAAAAAAAGATTCAAATTAAAATTTGAATCCATATAATAGACATCACTCATTTATATGGCACAAGTACCCACCAAGACACTTTCCATCATCTTCCTGGCTAACTGGGGAGGTCCCAGTTGACTGGAAGCTAACAAATGTGATACCCATTTACAATAAGGGCTGGAAGGAGGATGTGGGGAACTACAGACCTGTCAGTTTGACCTCAGTGCTGAGGAAGGTTACGGAGGAGATTATCTTGAGTTTCGTATGTGGCACATACAGGACAACCAGGAGATCAGGCCCAGTCAGAATGGATTTATTAAACACAGGTCCTGCTTGATGAACCTGATCTCCTTCTATGATAAGATAGCCAGCTTTTTGGAGGAGGGAAAGATCGTGGATATGGTCTACCTGGATTTTAGTACTTTGATAACTTCTCCCACAGCATTCTCCTGGAGAAACTGGCTTCTCATGTCTTGGATGGTGGTACTCTTCACTGGGTAAAAAAACAGCTGGATGGCTAGGCCCAAAAAGTGGTGGAGTATGGAGTTAAATTTGATTGGCAGTCAGTCACAGGTGGTGTTCTCCATGGCTCAGTACTGGAGCCAGTTCTCTTTATTGTCTTTATCAATGATCTGAAGAATGGGATTGACTGCAGCCTCAGTGAATTTGCAGATGACACCAAGTTGGGTGGAGTGTTGATCTGCCTGAGGGTAGGAAGGTTCTACAGAGGGATCTGGACAGGCTGGATAAACAGGTTGAGACCAACTGTATGAAGTTCAACAAGGCTAAGTCCTGGATCCTGCACTTGAGTCAGAAAAATCTATGCAATGCTACAGGCCTGGGGAAGGGTGGCTGGAAAGCTGCCTGGCAGGAAAGGACCTGGAGGTGTTGGTCAACAGGCAGCTGAATATGAGCCAGCAGTGTGTCCAGGTGTCCAAGAAGGCCAATGACATCCTGGCCTGCATCAGGAACAGTGTGGCCAGCAGGACTAGGGAAGGGATTATCTCCCTGTACTGGGCACTGGTGAGGCTGCACCTTGAATACTGAGTTCAGTTTTGAGCCCCTCACTGCGAGAAAGACACTGAGATGCTGGAGTGTGTCCAGAGAAGGGCAACAGAGCTGGGGAAGGGCCTGGAGCACAAGTCCTGTGAGGAGTGGCTGAGGGAACTGTTGTTGTTTAGCCTGGAGAGGAGGCTCAGGGGAGACGTTATAGCTCTCTATGACTACCTCAGAGGAGGCTGTAGTAGTTCTTGGTCTCTTCTACCAAGTAACAAGTGATAGGACAAGAGGTAATGGCTTCAGGTTGTGCCAGGGGAGGTTTAGACTGGGTATTAGGATAATTTATTTGCTGGAAGTATAGTCAAGCATTGGAACAGGTTGCCTGGGGAGGTGGTTGAGTCACTATCCCTGGAGGTTTTTAAAAGATATGTGGATGAGATTCTGAAGGACATGGTTTAGTGGTGGTAGTAGCAGTGTTATGTTAATGGTTGGACTTAATGACTTTGTAGGTCTTTTCTGACCAAATTTATTTTACATCTTTATCCAGTGTGGTATAAATTGTTATACATGGTTCTATATATTTTTCATCTTTTAAAACCTTCCTGGTTTTAAGGGTCAGACTAGTTAAACTGAGAAGAAACCAGTCCTGGGAAAAAGCAAAGAGCTAGATGAAATAAGGATGAAGAAGCTTATACAATATTCAACAGGAAGGAAAAGAAATCTATTTTGCCATCTCGTGGCAGAAGTAATTTCTAACAAATATTGTATCAACCTGTTCCTTAAAAAATCATTCAGGAACAGAACTTCTACACCTTTACTTGGCAAATATTCTGAAGGATTAAATATCTTCATAGTAAGAAGCAATTAGTATCTGGCCAAATTTTATACATCCTTATTGATATATAAACGCAATACCAGCCTTAATTCCAACCCAGTGGAAGCCTTGTGAATAGTGCCTTCTAGTATGTTTTTCAGTCTGATTTCAGTATACTTTTCAGTACCATTTTTAATACCTGCAGAATTCCATTGACTCTTCTTTTTGTCTCCCATTTGCCAGAGTACAGGAACACAAATTTTACACTTCCTTACTGCTTTTTTTTTAACATTCTGAACCAGCACACACGTATTTTGGAGTGAGGCTAACCTGGATTTCTGATGATGCTTTTGGGAAAACTCAGCCGAGTGAATTTTTTTCTTATAACTTACACAGGATACTTAATTTATACTCCCCATAAATAGTGAAGGAAACAAGTCGTCAGTCTCCCACCCCAAATTCTGTATCCAAAATTCTGCCTTTTATGAAATAATTTAAAATTATGCTAATTTATAACACAAAACCACTTTAACAAAGTTAAAATCCACCTGGAGTGCTGTGTTCAGCTCTTGGAACCTCAACATAAGAAGAACATGGACCTGTTGGAGTGAGTCCAGAGGAGGATCATGAAGATTGTTAGAGGACTGGAGCACCTCTCCTATGAAGAAAGGCTTAGAGAATTGGGCTTGTTCAGCCTGGAGAAGAGAAGACTCTGGGGAGACCGTATTGTAGCCCTCCAGTACCTGAAGGGGCCTACAGGAATGATGGAGGGGGACTTTTTACAAGGGTCTGTAGTGACAGGACAAGGGGTAATGGGTTTAAATTGAAAGTGGGGAGGTTTAGATTAGATATCAGGAAGAAATTCTTC
>NW_010256056.1:21091-27136 GCF_000690775.1 Eurypyga helias
GATCTAGATGGTCTTTAAGGTCCCTTCTAACCCTAACCATTCTATGATTCTATTAAGTAATTACCAACTCTATTACCTAATAAAATTTTGCCCATATTCTTAAATGTGGAGGCGAGGCCCAAACAATTTAAATTATTTTTTCAAAGTTAGTTCTTGCAAAGAAAGAGTTTGTATCATAGCAAAGAACTCCAAAAGTACAGCTCCTCTCTTGAATGATCAGCTTAATGATTAAATGTCTTAGTAAAAAAAAATTCTGAAAATTAATGAACTTAGAGATGTGATGGGATATTTTTCTATATAGTGGTACCTTTATTTATTTATAATGTATCTTTATCATATGGATATTTAACAATTACGAAAGCATACATTGTAAAACCAAATATACTATACATTTATATAGTATAAAAATATATATTTATATTTCAGTGAAATGTTTCCTACTCTTTCAATTTCCCACTAGGTAAATAGAAACATTTTTAGAACATTTGATCCATGTATTATTATCTGTTGCATTAAGCTAAAACATTCTGTGTCACATTACTTGAAGGAATCTGTCCCTTCGTCTTGCATGTGAGAGATGTAATAAGAGTTAACACCATTAAGTGAAATTAATTCTCATATTTTTTAAGATTTCTAAGGAAGGCCTCACAGTTCATCCTACGTTTGAAAACACTAAACAATACCATCACTAAAAGTAAAATAAAGGTAGCACAGAAGACAGAGACAAGGCAGTCAAGGCTGAACATATTTACAGTATTAGGTTTTTACCTGGTGGAGTTTGGTTATCTCTAGATGTCCCAATATCATCCAAAGAGTCTGCAACCTCTTAGGTTATAGACTTCCTCTGCCCCTAAGCTACCCCTTTGTCAGCTAAAGATGAGAATATTGTCCTCCTCATCATCTCTGGTTAGATATTTTTACTACATCAATTGTTTGTATGGCATTTGAGCAGTTAGAAAAAGCTGCCACTTAAGGTAATGTGAAATTTCTATTGATAGAATATGATACAGTCTTTATATTACTTGTTGTTTGAGAATGAACTGTCTGAACTCTGAGTTGGTTTTACAAAGGAGTAGGATATTTGACCTTCTTAGTCCTCTTCTGTCTCTGAATCCAGGCAGGAGAAGGAAAACGGCAGAATGAAGAATGATTTTTTTTTCATATTTGCTGGCCAAAACTGGCACAAGCGGGAACAACACCGAACAGGCGTATACTATTTACAGGTAGCTTCAGTGAGAAAAAATTAAAACTAGGTCTCGGCATGAGTTTGCAGAGCTGGCAAGTGAAACATTGCAGTGAAATTCTTCTGTGAAGTAAAATCCAATGCTTATTTTAACATGAATCTACCACGTGGTTTCCACATAAAAGCCCCATTTTGCAAATATAAATGGCAGTTGCTGTTGATACACTACAGTTTAAACAGTGCAAGAGGAGGCCTCCTTTAAGATTAGTCATTCTGTGGTATCAGATTAGTGACCTTTCCATTAGACTGTGCTAACACGAAGTTTCAGAAGATATGACATCAGATGACTGGACAGATGAAGCATCTAAGCCAAACGCACTGACTAGTTATCTGCTGCCAGTCTAGTGTTTGAGCTGGCTAGTCTGCAGCTGAAGCCCTGCTAGAGCCCGAGACAGCTGGAAGTCTCTTGGCACTTCACTATCAACTAATTTTAATATGACACCCAGATGTTGCAGGAAGCAAGCTAGTGCAGTAATGTTGAGAGAGTATTTATCTAATAAAAGCAAATTTTTTTAGTATCTGTACCCTCAAAACAGAATAAGCTTTTACTTACTTTAAATCATCATTTATGAAGTTAGGGTTTCTTAAAAGGAGACAAATTCCAGTCACAGAAACCAAAGGCCTCTAACTCTTTAACAGTCATAGCACAACAGCAGCAAAGGGGGCTTCCTACCTTTAATCCACAATCATATTCCATCTGTGATCCAGTTAAAATTTTTCTAGCAATGTAAGGGACGTACAGTTCCCTGATAATTGATTCCAATGCTTTATGTGCAAAGTCTTGGCAACTCAACAGTTAGTGCCCTCTGAACATGCTTTGGTCTCACTTTTGTTGAAATAGAGGATAGAAAAGAGCACTTTAGGTCATCATGTTCATTGTCCTGCTGTGAAGGCACCATATCATATAACCAGCTCCTTAATCTGCAACTCTCAAAAGACGGTTGGTTTATTTGTCCCTACTTGTCTTATTGGGTGTCTACCCCAAATCTACACTTTATTGAAATTCAGGAATATTCTCATTCTCAGCACACTGCTACCCAGTGTTTATGCATTTGTCCCTATGCCAGTCTTGCCTACTGGTTGCTTATCTTTTGTGTACTTTACACGAGTCAATCACATCCCCTTACATCCCGTATGAGACTAACCAAATCAAGATTTTTAGTTCTTTCTTGTAAAAAAAGTTTTTTCTGATCATCTTATACATTATTCTCTGCAAGACTTGAATAATTTTTTATGTGGCTTCTGAGAAATTGCTAGCAATGGCAACTCTCATCAGGCACTTTTGTTACTGTTAATTTCTATCCAAATATCTATTCAAAGGGAAAACCAGAACTCTGTTCTATTTTAAGAGTCTGAAGAAGCCAATAACTCGTATGAAAATCTGCCATGCCTGAAGATTTTGGCAAATACTCTACACATTATTATTGGAAGGGCAATAAATTTGGATCAAGATTCCTGAATAGATCAGTCGGATGATTTGTTGTCTGTGTTTCAAGAAGTCTGTGTTTGCACTTCTCTCATAATGTTTTGGAATAGATCTTCCCTAACAGCAACTAAAACTTAATGGGTTTCATAAATATGGTGGAGAAAAACAACTGAATAACAAAAAAGGTAACCAAAAATAAAATAAAATAAAAAAATGATTGGGCCTTTCTTAGTCTCTTTTTTTTTTTTTATAAAACTATCATAAGCATTTTGATATTGCTTCTCCCCAAGAGTTACTTGACAGAAAGAAAATGTTTTACAGAAAGGATTGTCTACTAAACAACCTAATCAAAATATTATTAAACAATTACACTGCGGTAGGCTGTTTAATGAAGTGTTTTCAGTGCAGTTTGAACGTTAATAGCAACAGTGTTAAGCTGCTTTGTGCTCTGTGTATCAAACAGCCTGGAGTAATGTGAGCTGACTAACAGCCAAATAAATTCTTGAAGCGCCTTTGACAGACAATATACTTGTGCCAGTCTAAATGTTGTCATGCATTATTATTGAGCATGGAAATGACAAAAAGGAATGCCAAGAGCTTCTACATAGTGTATATCATAGTTAGCTCCATGATAACGCGGGGCCTCCTGAATTCTTCCTCATGGCTGTCCTGTGCTCTAACAAGGATTTGAATATTAGTAGGAATTTGAAGCTGTATGTTCTGTAGCTGTGTGGAAAGAAAGTTTGGATTTCTATTCAGATTCAGAAACTCTCCTGGGCTGTAGATAAGGGTTCTGCATCAGCATGTAATTTATAGATAGTCACTGGATCCCAAAGGTTCAATTGGCTTTAAAAGAAGACAGGAATACTCAAGTGAATGAGGAAATGGCATGTTTGAATCTTTGCTGACTAAAACTTTTCTAAAGCTCAGTATCTCTGAGATTTTTACTTGTTTTAGGAAGAGGCCAACAATAGGATATCCAGCCAATCTTGAATGGAGAAATAGGCAGACTATTTCAAGAGTTTGTCCCCAAAGCAGTAATCTAAATTTCATTAAAAAGATCTGTTTTTACTGAATATCAACAAAGAAGAAGAGTGATAGAGTGTGAAAACACATAGCAAAATTTAGATTTAAATATGGACTTCCTAGGGATGGGTTGTATTACAATTGAATTAAGTGGGGGAAAAAAAAAGATGGATAATGTGAAAATTTGTAGCATAGCAGTAATCTTTCATAGTTATCCTAGCTATGAAACTTAGAACAATGGCTGATGAGCTATGTTGAATCATTTTTAAAGGTGATTTAAAGTTACTGTCACCTCCACTTCTCTGCCACCCTAAAGCAGAGTTGTCTTGAAAGAGATGTCTTCTCAGTTGAAAGTCTGCATTTTCTCAAAAAGCCAATAGGAATAAGTGTCTTTAGAGCAGGATGCTGGACTTCGTGCTCTGCCTCATGTGGTGGAGGAAGAAGTATAACTTTTCACTAGTTGACAGACTAAATACCTAGGGACTACCATGACCACCATGAAGTGGCTGCAGCACTGCCTTCAAATTGGGCCTTTGTCTATATGGGTGCTTAGATGTAGTTTGCACCCTAGGTATTTTACAGTGGCATTGCCTGGGAGCCTTGCAGAAGCAGTGAGTAACTCTTGCCATCTGCTTCTCACACTAAAGGGAAGGCTGAGTTTCAATGTTCATTTATTCTAGTCCCAGCATGTTCTGCCCCTGCCTCAATGTTTCTGCACATGCCCTTTGCCAAAAATGTGTGTGGGCTTTCATAATTTTATCATACTGCCAGAGCAAGACTGTAACTGTTGATGCTAATATGTGGGTAACAAATGTCATCGCTATGGTAAAATTTAATGTCATCTTACAGCAGTAAATATTGCATAGTACAGAACTTACTGTTCTGTGGAGAGAGGGGCAAGTCGCATCACAGTTGTAGCTGGGTGAGAGTGTAGGAAAAGTTGATGAGCTCTGAATCAGTTACACAGCTTACTTTGTAAATTTACCCTACAGCAGCTTTTCCAGTTTCTTATGTCACCTAGTAATTTTTAGTTTTCTACAAGAAAATTTAATCTGAGTTTTACTGAAATGTTTGAGAAATCACTAGGTTGAAACTTTTTTTTTAACAGCTACAGAAACCAGAAAAGTTAGAACAATGGTTTGCTTCTCTTTTCCAACTTAGAAACACAATGCACTGATTACTGTAATTCTCTCTTCTAAACAACTTCTTCTTCCAATTCCAAAAATAAATTTTTCCACCCACCGTCAAAGTGTTTCCTAATAGCAGAGGGAGAGCCCTAAAGGGGTGGTTGCCATGAGATAATTGCATAACATACTCCTGAGATCTGAGGTGTTGGAGGCATGGCTTAGCTGTGCTTTGCCTTACAACACCCAAGGGATGTGATGTAGGCAATTGAAGTTTCTGTTTCTGTTTCCACTTATGCATCATTGCCTCAGCATGCCAGATCACTCTCATGAAAACCTTGATGATACTTCTGTGTCTAATACATTCTATGCTCATGGGTTCTGCAACACAAAAATTTCAAGAGCAGTAGCTATAACATGACACAACAATATTAGAGCCTGGAAAAAAAAAACCATAAACAAAAACAAAAACCAAACAAACCAAAACACCCAAACCACAGTTTTTCATTAGCAGATGTGAATTATTAAAAACCAAAGCATTTTATAGGAACACAGTATCCATGAAGGAAATTACCAAGCTATTTATTTGTTCTTCTGATCATGCCTGTTGGAAGTATTCCACTGACATATAAATATTTAAATTCTGATTGGGGCTGGGAAAAAGTGTGACTACATGGCCACTGAATTTTGGAATTCCAGGTTCAAACTCTTTCTTCACACCCTTTCTCTTTCCAAGTGTTTCTTCATCCATAACAAGGGGACTGTGAAAGATGTAGCCATACACGGCTCCGCTGCAAAGTCAGATTGGAACTTGAGGCCTGACCGTAGTTTTGAACTCATGAGCTAGGGGGAAAATCATCACTACTATAGACACCTACAAGAAATGCCAGCAATTCTTTACAAGAAATGCCCAGATCCTCAGCAAAAATCACAGGATAGTCTTGTGACAATATTTTCTTATCACAAATTGTGTAAGAGATTAGAAGCATAGTGAAGGCAAAACCCAAGTCACATTTGCTAAGAACAATTAAAAATGAAATAAAGAATGAAAAGAGATGAAAATTCAGTTTTGCATGAGGGCCAAAAACCAAAAAGTTTGGATTCATGCAGCCTTAATATTTGATGGAAATATATGGAAGAAATGGGAGATTGAGATTTTCCTTTCCTTTTTTTTTTGTTTTGTTTTGTTTTGTTATATTACACTGTCCTGGTTTAACTCCAGCTAG
>NW_010256057.1:0-9429 GCF_000690775.1 Eurypyga helias
AAGCGCCCGGCCGTCGGGAAAGGTGCGGGTGTGCGGCCTCTCCCCCCCACCCCACGGAAGGCCGCCGCCTTCAGAAACCGCAGCCGGGGTGATCAACAATAAAGTTGCTAAATAACGTTTTCGTGCTCGATTTGAAAACGCGGGGTCGCCATGGGTGAGGTTCTCTGCGCACCGATGGCGGCTCGGGTGTGGCCGGTTTACACCCGGAAAATTTAACCCCGGTCAGCAACGAAGCAAATGAACTACCCCAGCCAAAACCAGCTCGTAGGCACAAGGGAGGCTTCGAGGTTATTGGTCAAAGTGGGAAGGTTTCCCCCGCGTGCCCCTGGAATCGGGAAGGGAGATGGATTGGCTGGCACAGCCGAGCAGCACCGATGGCTCAGCCTGAAACACAGGGCAGATCGGAGAGAGGGGACTGGCGTTCTCCTTGTCTACGTAACTGGCCTGTGCTCGGTGGGTGTTCTTGGGCATACCTGTGTGTGCGCCGACCACTGCTGCGTCCGGAGATTGGGTAACCGGTCATCTCAGAGAGTGTTGTCTAGGTTATTCAGACAATCGTGTTGGAAAACGCAAAAAAATTCACGTGTTCTAGTCCTGTTCTGGCGACTGTGAAGGTAGCACTGGTTTAAGAAACCTTCCTAGGTCCTGCAGCAACAGAAAAATCTGTCAACTTCTAGCTTTACCAATATCTTCAAGGCTTCACCAAAAAGATTTTGTTCTGTAAAGAACAGTCGTGTAAAAGCTACCTAGTGTGCCTGGATTGCTCTTGGGAGGGCAGAATGATTGATAACAACGACCCGAACGTTTCTAGGCAGCGAGGGACGCAGAAATCTGAATCTCAGCCCTTGAATGAGCTCTCTCACATGGGGTAACCTTTGTCTTGCTGACAGATGGAAATTACTGTCAATTTAAAAAAAAATAATTGCAGCTTCCTTAAAAAAACTCGGGTAAATAGTAGGGAAAAGCAAAGGGAAAGGGGCAGTTTTGGGCATTATTCGCAGTCTGGCTTTAATTGGCTTGCAGGAACGGAGAAATGATGTTCATGCATAATGGTTAGCATAGTGTTCTAAACAGCACTGATTGCTTTTCTTTCCTTTTGCTTATGTGGCCCATGGCAGGACATAACATTCAAGGAGGATCTGTCTGTAATTCTGTGGGAGTCCCAAGGTAGTTTAATCTGAATAATTTTTTATGAGATGTGCTGGAGTTGCTTGCGCTCTGCGTAGGGCGGGTGGTTACGTGCGGTCTTGGCTGCTAGCATTTGCAGCTATGACATTGTATTTGAAAAAAAGTCAAGAATACTGGATATTTACTCTTTAGACTTTAATATTTGACAATTACAGCAGTTCAAAGTTTACTAGATAACCTCTTATTTGGGGTAATAATTACATGACGGGAGGGCACTGTGCAGAAATTGAATGAAACTGACTGTTGAAGATCCTGTGTAGATAGGAAATGTGAAATTCTAAGTCAGATACCTTCTTTGGTCAGCATTTTAAAAAAGGCTTGCAAGGCTCTTTAGAATTTTACCTAGAAGGAAATTTGACTTTTCAGTACCAAGTTTTGCAGTAGTACTGTAGAGAAACACCGTATTTGGAAATGGGTGTTTTTAGTGGCAGGATGCTTGTAAAAAGTGCAAAACACGACTGCATGTAGACACGTACCAAACAACGTGTGTAAATAACATCAGTAGAATAAAAGGAAGCAGTAGTGAACCTGATAATTTCGGCTGAAAGCGCTGGCCTGTGCTGAACTCTTTGTCAGTCTCTTCCTTGCCCCGTTGCTGGAGAGAGGAATAAGCCGCTGGGCACACTGCCTGTGCTACCGCAGCGAGGGAAGAACATAACCAACTCACAGACCTTGTCCAACTTGGACTAGAAAAAGGCAGGATTATGGGTTGCTGCTTTAATAAACCGATAAGCTTAGTTTTCCACAAAAAAAAAAAAAGCTAGAAAAGTGTAAAAATATTAATATGGAAAGGTGATATAGGGCTTTTGGTCAGTGTTGCAGGAGGAAGGAGGTACTGGTGTAATCTGATCGGCATTGCTGCCATCCTCCAGCTTCTGCAAAAGCAACAAAACTGCCTCTGCTCATCTACGCACACACGGTTTCTCTCTGGTTGAAGCCCAGTTTGCTCCGTATCGCCGATCCACTCCTGCTCGATGTCAAACTGCACGCGTTGTTAGTCCACCCCCGCATCCTGCAGCTGACTGTGCCTGGGAACGCTTAGGGGCCACCGGTACTCCAGCACAGCTGGCTCCGTGGGGAGGGGTGGACAGGCCCTCCTGGGATTTCAGAAGGGAAAGGTTTCCTCCCCGTGGTCCAGGGGAAGGAGCCTGGTACAGCCTAGATGCTAACGAGCCTTAGTGATGCTGTGGGGTCCTCTCAGCACCAGCCTGCTTCTCCTAATGTTATTCTGCTGTGGGGGAAGACACGGAATGTGAGAGCGTAGAGGAGCCTGGGATGGAGACAGGCAGCAGAACATGTGTTTGTGTTCTAGTTAAGGGGTTTTAACTTTACACATGGATCTGCTGGAATGGTGACCTGTGAATGCGTTTGCCGGTTGGTGTTTCTTGCTGCAGGAGACACTGCAGTTCCTCAGAACTGCACGGAAAATAAAAGGAAATTAAAATTGTATTTTCAGTGTAAAATTCTTTCTGTATTTGTCTTTAGGGAGCAGCAGGTGATGGTGCAGAGAGCTCACATAAAACTCTGTTGTCTCTGCTGTTATGTACTGCTTTCCACCCCTTGTGATCGAGTGTGGTGGCAAAACTGACCTGTGATGACTGATGTGGTTACTACCGGCAGCTTCAGTTACCATTTCTGCCTTCTGTAGCAGGTACAACCGTGTGGAAGGTGTACCGAGTGCTTCGGTCCGTTGCATGTCATGTCATGTTGTCCCTCTTGGAGGGTAGCAGTTTTGGGAGAGGGGGTGGATACACACTACGTGAAGCACTTCAATCGCTAGAGGCCTTTGGTTTCCCCTCCAGTTTTGCAAATCATTGCCAGATAAATTCCCCATTCTGAAGACAAAATCTTGTTTCTTTGATTCTATTTTTACCTTTTATACTGATCTAAGGCTTAGACCCTTCGCCTCCTTAGTGCTAACGGGTCTGGGCTTGTAATCTTTAGTTGTCATTTAGCTGAGACATTGATGCTGCTCCCTTCAGAGAGCTCTTAAGATTAGACAGGATGCAAGATTTACTTTGAGATACTGAGGGTTTGTTAATGCAGCAGAGATGCATTCTAGGAACAGTTTGAGTTGTGGGCAGCTGACAGAAGCTTTTACTTTTTTTTATGAGCATCCTCCAGAAAATTTCCTACCAGATGCCAGCGTACGCCGGTATGTTCATTCACTTGCAGCTTAGCATTGAGTTTTCTTTGATGCCGTTGATTTGAAATGTTTTCCCTTTGAACATCTTTCTCAGGTTAATTCCCCTGCATCCATTAATTTTTATTTTCCCCCTAATACTGGTTTTCATTAGAGTTTAAAAAATAAACAAAACCAAGCCAATAAAAGCCAGAAATGGAAAACCACCACCATAAAACTTTCTGCTGCTGTTCTCTGTTCAGATGCTTTTTGCAGCGTAGCACTGAGTATTTGGGTTGAGTGTCTGGTAGGGGCTTGGGCTGTCTCCCTTCCTGTTGATAGAATCAAGACGATGGCATGGTCACTTCAGACTGCTGTGTTGTCGCTTCTGATAGGCCTAGCGCTCCGTCTTGGTTCAGTCGGTGTGTGTGTGCGTGGAGGAGCGTTGGCGTTTCCTCCGTGCTGAAGGCTAAGGGTGATGTACAACGTGCAGTAAGTGCTACTAGACCGACGTGTTGGAAGCCCTCCCTCCTGGCGCGGTTTGGTAGCCACGCAGGTGTCGGAGAGACGCTCTTGCGTTAAGAGCCGTTGCCACATCTGCGTGCTGAAACTGCCGCGCACGTGGGATGCACAGTCTGTCTTGGAAGACAGTTGTGATGGCTCCAGGGGCTAAAGCAAAATCTGAGAGCAGAGTTTTTGCCCATCTGGACATTTTAGGACTTGGTCTTCCAGGATTCTGCCTGTTTCTGAAATTTAGTATCTGCTTCCATCCTGAGAAGTAGCTGAACGTGGCAGCGTCAGAACCGTTGTCCTTTCCAGCTCCCGCTGGCAGCAGTTACTGTGGTTTCTGTGCCCCGTTGGAGTGACTGCAGTTGCTGTAGGCAGGATGTTGTGGCTGTGCTGCATTGGATTGCTGCCTTTTTACAGTAACTTCAAGGACACTGGAAGTTCAGTTTGTTTAATGCTTTAGGGTTTTGTTTTGTTGGGTTTTTTTTCTTGTTGTGAGGGATTAATTAGCAACAGTATATTGAGAGCAGTGTTTTCCCGGTTTCTGAGTGTTGTGTTGTATGTATTACAGACCTTGTGCTGAGCTGACAACCAGATGTGTGGTGATTGACTTGAGTTTTGAACATCAGAAATTAAAATCACAATGCTTGCACGTGTCACTGCGTTCATTATGAGATGACTAGGATAGCGGTGGCCCCATTTTTCAGCAGGGTCATGCTTGTGTCATCCATCGGGCTCAAAGAAATACCGGTAGAGTGACTAGATGGTATATTAATTGCAGTTGCCATATTCAGATGCCTGGATCTAGATTTGAATTAAATGACGAAATTAAATCTGGCTGAAATTCGTCTGCCAGACTTATTTGGGTTGAGGTGGTGTGCAGAGATGCTGCTCCTTATCTCACTGCGGGGCCGGCCAGGCAGTGGAAGAGGCTCCCAGGGTGGTTGGGCAGGCCCCCTCTGTGGAGGTCTTCCAGACCCTCATGGATAAAGCCCTGAGCAACCTGCAGGGAGCTCAGAGCTCCCCCTGCTTGGAGCAGGAGTTGGACTGGAGAGCTCTTGAGACCCCTTCCAGCCTGAATTATCCTGCGATCCCGGATTAGGATGTGGTTATGCTAAACGTTATGCAGAAGGGTGTTACGCTGCCCATAATCCCCTGTCCCAAGGTTGTGCTGGCAGCTAAAAATCTTTCCTAAAGTAATACCTGCAGAAGGCATTTCAGTTGATGTTCAGCTCCCAGGACCTCTCTCCTTTATCTGAGACAGAGCTGCCTTTTTCTTTGGCAAGCCTTTTCCTGTCCATTTTGCTAATCGCTATTTTAGATTCATAATGTTGATAAGCTTCCACTCAAATTCTCACTAATTGTGAAATAATGCATACTGTAAGTAGATATGGAAGAGGCATACAGAAAAGAATCAAAGCAAAGATAGTACCTGGAGGATGTCTTAGTCTGATATGGCCACAGCTGTCTGCAGATGCAGCGGAGGTTTAAAAGAGGTTCAGGCAGGAATTGCCTTTTGAAGGTGAGCGGGGCTAACGAAAGCAAGATGGTTTCTCAACGATATTGCTGGGCCTTGGCAGGCAATAAAGATTCAGATGGGGCAGCCTGCAGGACGGGTGAGCAGAAACAAGTGAATTCTCTGCAGAAATTTGAAGAATATTGCAATCCTGAAAGAAAGAAACGTTTGAGAAGGTAAGTATCAAAGAAGACTGAAAAGGGAGAGGGGAAGAAACATCAAGGCATTTAAAATAGCACTTGGGCTGAGTAAACTTACTGCTTAAAGCCTGCAGACACCCTAACTCCGAGTTAAATCCCAGTAGGGATCGGAGAGCTGAAACGGAGAACAAGACGGTTAGAAAATCCTAACTTAATTTTGGAGGAGGCTTTTGGGATTTACTAGACTGCAGAATGCTAATTGCTTCAAATTGCAGAAGGAAAAGAGAGAGACAACTCTCTTAATGGTGGGATGATGTCAGTTTTGGTGATCTTGACATGAAGGATTGTGATATCCTCGCGTTGGCATTACAGTGAGCTGAGTAAGCAAACTGCAGACCCTTTGGAAAATTGAAAAGCAACGTTAAATCTCCCAACAAAGAGTCTGGAAAATGCAAACAAAGCGAATTTACGTGAAAGTTGGCACAGGGAAGGCTAGTGCTCAAAACGCTGCTCTCCCTTTGGGCAGAGCTGCTGTGTAAGAAGTGAAACTCTTTCAGAGAAGCCCATCAGAAGTGCTTTGAAAGCCACACCGTGTGCATGTGTGCAATATCCTGTGGAGGGGAGGAGAGGGGGAAGAGTTTTTTTCTCCTGGGCAGCTCCTACGGCTACATCCAGCTGTTGCAGAGCAGCGCTGGGTTACGTGTGCATCCATGGCCAAGCCTAGCACGGGCTGTTGCCTGGAAGTCTGAAAGCAAAACCCAGCCCTGTGGCCACAGGCAGAGTGCAGATTAGAGAGAGGCTAAATTGTTCATATTTCTGGGTAGGTATAAAAATAGCACAGGATTGCTTCTCCCTTCCTCCCACGTCAGGCTGGTGGCTCTGGAAGAAGGGAGCTGCCTGGTTTCAGCAGCAATGACCACACGACCCTTCGGGGCAGGGGTGGTTTTCCACAGACACCCGGGTACCTGCACAGCTGGTGTAGGTCAGCGAGTGAACTGAGCCACGGTCTGCCTCCCGTCAGTGAGGCTAGCTGCTGAGGTCAGAAACAGCTGGGGCACAAGGGGGAAGAATGGGAAGTGCTGGGCCAGAGAAGGAACTGCGTCAAGTGTAGAATGGGAATGGAAGAGAGGTGTGGCCAGCAGGTCGAGGGAGGTGATTCTGCCCCTGTACTCTGCTCTGGTGAGACCCCACCTGGAGTACTGCATCCAGCTGTGGAGCCCCCAACATCAGAAGGATATTGACCACTTGGAGCGAGTCCAGAGGAGGCCACGAAGATGATCAGAGGGCTGGAGCACCTCTCCTATGACGAAAGGCTGCGAGAACTGGGCTTGTTCAGCCTGGAGAAGAGGAGGCTCCGAGGAGACCTCCTTGCAGCTTTCCAGTATCTGAAGGGGGCCTACAAGGGTACTGGGAGAGGACTTTTTACAAGGGCCTGTAGTGATAGGACAAGGGGTAATGGGTATAAATTGAAATCAGGGAGGATTAGATTAGATGTCAGGAAGAAATTCTTCATGGAGAGGGTGGTGAGGCACTGGAACAGGTTGCCCAGAGATGTTGTGGATGCCCCATCCCTGGATGTCTTAAAGGCCAGGCTGGATGTGGCTTTGAGCAACCTGGTCTAGTGCAAGGTGTCCCTGCCCATGGCAGGGGGGTTGGAACTAGATGGTCTTTAAGGTCCCTTCCAACCCCTAACCATTCTATGATTCTATGATTCTATGATTTTCTAGCAAACAGATAAATAAGCAAATGCTAACAGAGCTGTTTGATGTTAAACATGGCCAAGAAAATTCAGGTGCATCTAAATGTGTTCCAGAATACCTTTGGATTTGTGCGCCAGTGTTGAAAGAGTTTCCCTCTGCTAGGAACCCCTTCTCTGTCCCTAATTTTTGCAGTATTTCCTCTCTCCAAAAGAAGGTCTGAGAGGAGCTGAAGGATGCTCGGAGAAGAGAGGAGGGACAGAAGCAGGGAAAGCAAAGGAAAATGTGACTTGGAAGACATCTAGGAGTTGACTTGATGGGCTCAAGGGTGAGAGGATGCAGAGCTGGTCCTGAGGTCTGGCTAGGAGAAGTTTGTCACTGGGCTTGACAACGGCTTGTTTTGGGAGGGTAAGAGTGAGCGAGGGGTGCGGCCCGTGTCATCACTGTCGGTAAAGTGTCCGGTTGGCGGGCTGGCGTTGGGTTTTGAGGGTCGTTCAGAGAAACAGGTGCCTTGACTTCTGCTGGTCAGACTCCGGTGGGATCCACACAAGGTTGTTACAGATGTGCTGCGTGAACCAAATGTTTCTGTGCCTCTGGTTGAATTTCTGGGGAAGCTTCACAAGAGTTTCACTGTTTTCGGTGTGGGTAAAGCTCACTAATCGGAGAGAGTGCACTGTTCTCCATGGGCAAAGCATTTACACTGTTAATAAATCTGTCTCGTAGTTCTAAGTTGATTAAGTGCCATTTTTTCAGCAATAGCTGCGCCTGCAGTGTAACAAACATACCTGAAAGGTTTCATTCTTCTGGTTGTAGATGGATGGTGATAGCTCCACAACGGATGCTTCTCAGTTAGGAATTGCTGGGGATTACATTGGTGGCAGTCACTATGTGATACAGCCTCACGATGGTAAGAAGTGTAACGGTAAATGCTACAATCTCTCTGTGTGTATATTTATATTTCCTTCCAGTTCTCTGCTATCTTCTGCCAAGCTAAGAATTTGCAATTGTTCGTAGCCATGATGCCTGCCTGTATAAAGCATTTTTTCTCCAGCCTGAAGGTGGAGGTTGGATTTTTCAGTGTTGACACTGAGCCCTTTGGGGTGGGGACAAAAGAATTACTGTTCCAGGCAACAATTTTTCATTTTGCCGTGGCATCAAGAATGCTTGGTGTTCAGCAGCCACATACGTTTTTGTACATAGTACAGTAAAGATGGTATCAAATGCCCATAAAGGTAGTCTGCTGTTACATCTGGTTTAAAAATTACTTCTACAGCGTTAACGCCCTGCGATTTCCAAGGCCTTCATCCTTCAGGGTATGTTTTTAAACTGCCTTAATGATTGCCTGCTGCCTATCCAATACAGTGTCTGTTAACTTTTCTTCATTTCCTTAGACACAGAGGACAGCATCAATGATCACGAAGATACAAATGGCTCAAAAGAGAGTTTTAGAGAACAAGATATATATCTTCCAATTGCAAATGTGGCGAGGATAATGAAGAATGCCATACCCCAAACAGGAAAGGTAATACCCTTGTCTGATCATAGAAGGTGTGTTAACGAGTTTTATTCCTTTTGTTCCTCTGAGCGACCTTGAGCTGGTGGAACAATATATTTTTCCAAACAATCCTGGTTTGTTGGAGAAAAGCCTTATAAAAGAAAAGAAAAAAATCTGAGGAAGAGGTGACAGAGACCAAGACCATTTTTCTTAAGTTCCTGAAAGCTTTTAGTAACTGTTAAAATTAGGCTATCAGTGCTCTTCGTAGGACTTTCAAGAGCTTCCTTTTTCCAAGATGTGTTCTCTGAAATTGTGATAGCGGGTCAGACTCGGTGACAATCCTGTATCGGTAAGAATATTCTGTGCAATTCAATCTGCTTTTATTCAGGTGCATAAACTGTGGAATAAGTGAGCCGTTTGGGATGAAATAAAAATCCAGTCCTCACCCTGAAGGAAAGAGAGTAGTTAGTCTTCCATTGCCGGAATCTTCACATATCCAGATGCCGGAATTACCTCAGAAATCTGCCTTGTGCCACGTAGCAGATGAGGCCAGATACTGAGACTGCTTTTGTTTCTTACTTGCAGGCACAGACTGTTTAACCCATCCTGCTGAGCTGGTGATCCTATAAGCGTTTGACCGTTCTACCTGGTTATCTTAGACCTTTGCAGGGCTCCTATTACTTGTTGTTTCTCTGTCGTGTTCCAGTACAGTTCCTGCCCCAGTAACAGTTCCTCTGCCTAAAGCTGATTTCCACGCCCCCCCC
>NW_010256057.1:9439-19919 GCF_000690775.1 Eurypyga helias
CCCCTTTTTTTGAGATCACTCTAAATAGAAGCAAGACATAATTTACTTGCATCTGCTTGTACTTTCATAATGTTCAGGGCTTTCTGGAGATCTGGGTGTTACATTTATATCTTTTCTGCAAAAATCTTTCACTTGTCCATATTGTCATAAATTTTTAGTGATCAAGATGAGATTTTTCTCAAGAATTTAGCATATGGGATGTCAAGCTATCCTGAAAAAGCAGGGAGGTTTTTGTGAAAAGCTGCAAGGGAAGCTGCTGGCTGATGAGTACTTCTGAGAATCTCGCCCTGTGTGTCTGAAAATATCAGAGGAACTAATGAAGATTCTATATGCAGTTACTGCTTTGTTACTTTTTCTTTAAATACAAACACGTTCTTCTCATGTGAAGAATAAGCAACTTAATTATTATAATCTTTTACTTGGCTCCTGTCAGCTTCCCAAATAATCACGAGTAATGCTTGCTGTTACTTTAAGTCAGGTAAATTACTTTTGTCCAGCTGAAAACCATAATCAAATTTTCTTATTTCATTCTTGCCAGGGGCATATGTTTCTTCATTTGAATTCTCATTTGGAAAATTTATACCAGAATATTAAAGCATTAGAGAGGCTTGCTGCTAGGCATATATTCTAGTCCCTGAATCTGGTCAGGATGAAAATACTCATCACTGCTGAATTTGTGGGATTGGACTGCAGTGGGGTTGGAACCGCTGGGCCTATTAAAAGGAAGATGGAAGTGGGCTATGACACTGTAGTGAGCAGGTTTACAGGGAAGGGGCAGGGAAGCAAAGTGAGCAATACTGAGATGCATCGATATGTAAAAACTTGTACAGAACTTAGCTACGACTTCAGGAGATCCTGGCATTGGCTGTGCTGCTTGAAATAGTAAAACTTAGGTTAAAAACGTGTTGTGGCTGTGCTCACATAGAGCAGTGATGACATCCAGTGGTTTCCTTGCATACAGGTGTTGCCTAAATGGTGTTATCATCAGCTTTTGAGATGTTTCCTTTATTATGGAGTGTATTCTTACGGGGGGTTTTTTTGTCCTTTGTTTTTTAACCTTCTGGCATCTTGATTAATCATTTTATGGTACTTTTCCTTACTAGATTGCTAAGGATGCAAAGGAATGCGTGCAAGAGTGTGTAAGTGAATTCATCAGCTTTATAACGTCAGAAGCAAGTGAGAGGTGTCATCAAGAGAAAAGAAAGACCATCAATGGAGAGGATATTCTCTTTGCCATGTCTACCTTAGGATTTGATAGCTATGTTGAACCGCTGAAGTTATACCTCCAAAAATTCAGAGAGGTTGGTATATACATCAGTATTCCCTCATTTATTTGACCTGGTTGTGTTTATCCTTAGCCCACTGTCGTTCTAACTGTAGAATGGATAACTTGCACAGTACCTCACGGCTATTGTCAGGGACTGATGCAGTGTTTAAAAGCATTCCAGAGGATGGAAACAGAGTAAGTAAGCATTGCGATTAGACTTGCAGACTCAAAGTAGTTAAAGCTTTCAAATGAATAAATGAATACATTGCTGGTAGTAAATCACTGTTCTTTAAAGGTGCCTGTTAGGAATACTTAATTTGATCTTTGGGTTCAGTCAATAAAACTGTACTAGACTGCATCCTCTGAGGAGCTAGCCTAATGTCTGTTGTATGGGCTTTGGATCTGCAAAAGAAAGTTGTCTATCTCCTGTCAGAATACTGATTCACGTGGAGGGCTGTCTGCTTCATCAGGGCTTTTCCTTAACATTTTTTGGCCTGTCTCTGTTTGCTTTTGATACATAGTACATGCTAGGTATGTGATCCAAGCAGTTTAATTTATCCCTTCTCTAGCAGAAAGTAGCTTCTTAAATTTCTGAAAGGAAAAAAATTAATTTTGGAAAAAGAAGTTGCTTCTGCTTGGGTTTTTTGTTCTGGTTCCTCACCTCCTGTCTGGAGAAAGACAATTATGCTTGCATCTTTACTTTGGTGTTCTTTCACCTCAGAATACCAGATTTAACCAAACAAATCAAAGGTAGTTTTAATACAGTGACCTCTTTTCCTCATACATACAGTGATCTTTCTTCCTGAATGAAGAAGCTGTTCAGGGTTAAAATAATCACAGAATGGTTAGGGTTGGAAGGGACCTTACAGACCATCTAGTTCCACCCCCCCTGCCATGGGCAGGGACACCTTCCACTAGACCAGGTTGCTCAAAGCCTCATCCAGCCTGGCCTTGGACACTTCCAGGGATGGGGCATCCGCAGCTTCTCTAGGCAACCTGTTCCAGTGCCTCACCACCTTCTCTGGGAAGAATTTCTTCCTGATATCCAATCTAAACCTCCCCACTTTCAATTTAAACCCGTTACCCCTTGTCCTGTCACTACAGACCCTTGTAAAAAGTCCCCCCCAACTTCCTTGTAGCCCCTTCAGGCACTGGAAGGTGCTATAAGGTCTCCCCAGAGCCTTCTCTTCTCCAGGCTGAACAAGCCCAACTCTCTTAGCCTGTCCCCATAGCAGAGGGGCTCCAGCCCTCTGAGCATCTTCGTGGCCTCCTCTGGACTCGCTCCAACCGGTCGATATCCTTCTGATGTTGGGAGCCCCAGATTTGGCTTAGTGAAGTCATGCTGGCTATCACCAATCACCACCTTATTTTCCATGTGCTAAGGCAGATGAAACCCAAGATTTTTAATTAATGGGGTCAGACTCGCCAGTGATACTTCATTTGCTGGTAGCACTTGAAGCTTCCCCTTCCCAAGAGGTCGTTTGCTGTGATAACTGAGTAACAGGGGGTGTAATCTACACGCTGAAGTACTGCCGTCTGCGGCCGTTTTCTAGTTCGGTGTAGCAGTTGCACGTGCCGTCAAAGTGCTGTATGTGCTTCAGTTAAAAATGCAAGTCGGGCCTGACTAGTTTCAGTACTTCTCGAGAAGTCTGAAGTGGGTCTGTGCCACTTTCATTCTGAAGTGACCGTTTTTGGTAGTGGGATTGGGTTTTAATCAGATGGATGGACGAATGGTTTTACTTAGCAGTTTTTGAACATCCATTCCAGCTAGTTCTCTCTTCAGGGTACCGTACGCAGAGGAGCATGCAGAGTTCTGGCTTGTATCTGAGTATTTAGTCTGCATCAAACAGTTGCAGAAAATACTTTTGATACCTGTACTATTGCCTTTGACGTCCTTACGTAATGGCGTAGCGTATCAAACGTCGTGCTTGTGAAACTGCGCGCAGACGGCTCGAGCCTTGGTTTCCTGTGCTGATATCCTCTCTGGCTGTAGTCCTTGATGTGGGAAAAGAAATCTGGTATCTTGGTTTTAAATGTCAGCTCTTGGTTGTGTGCTGGTGGGACTTGCCTGGGGCCGGGAAGGAAATGTTGCACGTCCTCAGTAGTTCTGAGATTCTGTGATTTCTTGTAAATGCTCTTCAGTGCTGCTTCCGGATGACTGCGGATCTCCGACCTCCTGCAGAAGGTGAAATCCTTCCTTAGAACTACACAATCCCAGTTTGCAGGGCTTTTGTTTGAGGAGTACAGCTAAGGTGAAAAACACCCTTCGTGTATTCGTGTACTCTGCACGTTCGTGGATCCAGTAGAGTTTTACAGGTCTTGGATTTCAAACCAGCTGCCGCACAGTGACTCTTCTGCAAGTTCCAGTCCTTGGCTAGAGCTCCTGGGGTCTTGAAACAACCTTAAGCCAACTCCACTCTAACACAAATTCTTTCTTTTTTTTTATGTCTCCTCTCTCCAGGCAATGAAAGGGGAAAAGGGAATTGGGGGAACAGTGACAACTGGAGATGGTCTAAGTGAGGAGCTCACAGAGGAAGCGTTTAGTAAGTAATACTTCTAAATTTATTATACTATTACCGTGGCTTTTCTAAAAATAGCACTTTCTTTAAATATGAGAATTCTTACTTGAGGAATACGTCCTGGGCTGGCCACGTGCCACACCTGTGATCCGTTGAGCTGGCTGGAGGATAACCTGTGCTCAGATAAACTCCCACTCACTTATGGTCAGAGGGAAGTAATACAGTGGCGAATGGTAACGCCCCAGTAATAGCGAATGTCAACCGTGCAGGTTCTTTAAACGCAGACATTAGTGCCAGTGTCTTTTCTCTACCCTTAAACACAGATTACAGTGAAAGGTGCAGACTTCATCTTCCTTCCCTTTCCCCCAGTAGCTACATGCTTAGGCCACATTTGTTCTACTTGCAAGACAGCTGGGGAAAAAGTAAAATAAACTCCACGTGATGACTTGAGGAGCTTGTCTTTGAGAAATGAGCCAGAGAACATCATCTTCGTATAATTCTAAAACACTTGGTATTTCTTACATTCCACAGAATGCACAGGTTGGCAAGTAGAAGGGGTAGGGCAGGGAGTATCATATGCATTCACTGGAGTTTTTCTTCCTTACACTGGGAATTAAAGCTTGACACTTGTTGGGACTTTGAGTTGGCTTTTTTGTCGCTGGACTCTTGCACGTAGTCTTCACCCTGGCCTTACTGTTGCCTTTATTTTATGTTATGGGCTGGTAATCTTGAAGGTGATACAAGAATAATTAGGAGGCGCAGCCCCAGTTGTATCATAGAATCATAGAATCCCAGAATGGTTTGTGTTGGAAGGGACCTTAAAGACCGTCCAGTTCCAACCCCCCTGCCATGGGCAGGGACACCTTCCACTAGACCAGGTTGCTCAGAGCCACATCCAGCCTGGCCTTGAACACTTCCAGGGATGGGGCATCCACAGCTTCTCTGGGCAACCTGTTCCAGTGCCTCACCACCCTCTCTGGGAAGAATTTCTTCCTGATATCTAACCTAAACCTCCCTGATGAGATTTAGTTTTTCAAATGTCTGATAAATCTTCAGTTTAAAGTCGCTGACAAACTACTGAACTAGCAAAAAAATCACAGCCTGAGGACTGAAATGACCTGTTCAAGGTCTGAAACACAGTTTGCTACCAGTACGATGCCTTTAGCTGTGTAAAATAGTACAGACTCGTCAGGTCTCTTCTCGCCTGGAGATTAAGAATCTCAACCTTGAATATTGCAGGGGACTTACAGAAAGCTTTTTTTTTAATTCACTTTTAATTTTACAATTAGACAATGCAAATAGTAAACCCTCACCCCTACTCACTCACAGCAATAGCTGTGTAGGCTCTGAAGTGGTAAGGCACTAGTGCAATTACAGGCCCAGCTTGCTTACCTGGGGTGTGTTGCTAATGGTTTGTGGAGTCTGGGAATGTTTTATGGGTTATTCTTGCATTTATACAGAGTAACAGATGTCCTTGGGAAAGAAAAAAGCCCCATTGTTTGTCTCCTAGCAGAGAATGTTACAGCTGTGCTGACAGCTTGAGGGGTTCTGCCGCTTTGCTTCCAGGTCACAGCGGTAACCTACTTACTCTGGGTGTCGCAGAGCTCAGCCTGCGCCTTCCCGTGAAGGTCTGCCTTCCAGCATCACTCCCTCTCTCTGCCCCTAAGCCTCCAAAGTACTTTTCGCTCCACTCATTGGCCTCCCTCTGCTCGCTGAAGTTCAGAGCTCCTCTGCGTACCCTGACAGGCACGCGGAAGTCATCCAGCGGGACATCAGGCTCCGGCAGCGCCTTTTGTTTCTGTCACTGCCTGTCCCTGTTCATCTTCCCTGGGGCTTCCGCAGTATGGAGCCCCTGATGGATCCTGTTCTATAAACTTTTCATGGGCTTCCTCTTGCATGTGGCTGCTTGAGTGCTCACCTTGTGTCTGAACAAAGCCAACTCTGAATTCTCCAGGTTTCCTGGGATAGTGAATGCTGGAGATGATTGCTTTTCCAGCGGTCAGGATGGCAAACTCCACTCCATTCACCAGTAAGCAGCCGTGTATGTTCTGCTTCAGATACGTATAGGGGAAGAACAAGGTGCAGTCTTACTTTTAGATTATCTGATGCAAAATTAAGTTGAATTTTGTTTCCTAATGGGAATAAACTCGTTTACTTGTAATGCTCAGTTACAAGTGTGTCTGTACGCAGTGTGGGGTGGTAGCTCAGGAGAGGATGGCTCCGTAGTCCAGGAGCAGACCCCAGTGAAAGGTTATTTAACGGTGACAGACACGTCAGTCGCGGCCCTGTGTGCCCTGCAGTCCTCGTGTAACTTCCTTAAAACGCTCTCTCTTCCAGCCAACCAGTTGCCAGCGGGCTTAATAACTACAGACGGCCAACAGCAGAATGTCATGGTCTACACGACATCGTACCAACAGGTATTCCAGCCCGTCCCCTGCTCCTCTCCCTCCTGCCGCGAAAATCCAAACGCTGCCTCGGCTGCCGCACTCTGAAGGATGAGAAGGAGTTTCATTTAGTGCTTTGGGGGTGGCTGGAGTGACGTAGAATTGCAGAATGGTTTGGGTCAGAAGGGACCTTAAAGACCACCCAGTTCCAACCCCCCTGCCATGGGCAGGGACACCTTCCACTAGACCAGGTTGCTCAAAGCCTCATCCAGCCTGGCCTTGGACACTTCCAGGGATGGGGCATCCACAGCTTCTCTGGGCAACCTGTTCCAGTGCCTCACCACCCTCTCTGGGAAGAACTTCTTCCTGATATCTCATCTAAACCTCCCCACCTTCAATTTAAACCCATTACCCCTTGCCCTGTCACTACAGGCCCTTGTAAAAAGTCCCCCCCAGCTTCCTTGTAGGCCCTACATTCCAGCACGGTGACCCTCCAGGGCTGCTAGCCGCGATGCCGTGTCCGAAAATGTGCGTCTGAGTGTGGGCTTGCGTTTTCTTTTTCCAGATCTCCGGTGTTCAACAAATCCAGTTCTCATGATTTGAAGAAAACTTCGGATCTGGGAACACAAGACGGAAAAGCTGTGCGACTCTAACGAAGAGGCAGTTTTAGTGACTGGTGAAGAGATTTATCTCTTTGTATATTAAATAGCTGTAATGTAGCTACCTGAAGCTTGACTAATTGAGGTGTGAGTTCTGACTCCAATCTTTTTCATGATGATTTAAAAAAAATTTAAAAAAAAACACAACAAAAAAAATTTGGGTTTTAAAGGTATTAAAGTATTTTTGTTTTGTACAAGAGTTTGTTGCTCTGTATAACTCCTGTATGCATTGTATATTGCAATTTATTACTGTCAGAGATTTGTAGACAGTTTCTTATTTTCATATTGAATCATGTTACTTTTGTAATTCAGGTAAACAGCTGGGTTAATTCATGTCCACCCTTTGAATAAAATGGTAAGGGTAAAGTTCGTTTCGGAATGCAAGTTGCCTTTATTATAAAGATTGAGTCGGTCTTGGTTATGTAACTTGTCTTGCATGACAGCCTCAACTAACGTGACGTGTCGGCGTAGTCATTGACGTGTTGAAAGGGACTTTTTCCTCGTGAGACTAGCAGCTCAGAAGAATTGCCTCAACTGAGCGGGTTTTTTTGATGTAACTTCAGAATTAAAAGTTAAGCAAAACCAACCAGGGCTCTGCCACATCTGGAGGCCGAGGGGGTAGCGGCAGCGGTGACGAAAACACTGGTGGGTGTGGTGCAGGTCTTCATCTCGTGTTTTGGTTCCAGGTAACTCTCCTTGGGCTCGCTTTGCTGTATTTAAGGTGGTCTTTGTGCTACGGAAATAATCCTTTTAATGTATGGTTTTTAGACTCCAAAACTTAGAAATTCAGGAGTAAGGGGAAGGAGGGGTGGGGGGTGGGGTGGATTTTATAGTCCTTGTGGTGAAAGATCTCGTTTTAACTTTTTACTGACATGTTTTGAGGTTTCTTGTGAGACCCGGCCGCATTAGTGACTTTGTGTGCCCAGGCTGTGCGCGAGCGACCGAACCTCGATCGAGTGACGGGGTCCGAGACGGGCTGCTTGTTTCCTGGTTCTGCAGTAACCTCTGCCCAGACGGTGTAGTTCCGCATGTTTAGTGAGCGCAGCCGGTTCTTCAAAAGCCGGGGGGTGACTCTGTTCGGTGCAGTGTCGTAGCCTGGTAGGAGGGGGCAGTGGGTTATTGAGGCCTCTTATTCACACTAGATTTTGGGACCTTTGGTATTTTTACCGTTTGCAGTGGACTGACATGTAATACAATAATTACCTTTCCCCTACTTTAAGAAAACCACATCTTGAAGCCGTTGCCATGTAATTTCTTGCTGATTTTGTCTTTTGTTTATTTTAAAGTAACAGTTTACTGTCAGGAAATAGTTTAAACTGAGACACCCCGGAAGCCTGAAAGAGCCAGTTCTTTGCTGAACGGAGGTTGGGTGCGTGCGCGACGTGAGCGGTGTTCGGTACCCGCCGGCGGCGTGCGGGCAGGGCTGCTGGAGGCCACCCGCTGTGTTCTGTGGCGACCTGGGTGGATGTTCTGGGGTGTGCGGCAGTCTGTCAGCCCTCGGCAGCTCTGACAGAATAAATGGAGTTTTTCATTAAAACCTACAAATGAATAACACCACCCCTCCGCGAGCCCCTTCTGTTTGTATTCCGTTTATTTCAGACTGTCATACCCTGCTCTTGACCTTCCCAGGCTTGCAATGGAAAAAGCTGTGGTCACTGCTAGGGGAGGGTTTTGGCAGTCGGCTGTGCCGAGAGATGGCTGAGGTCAGCCCTCGCCCCTGCTGGAAACCAGCTACGCTTTGCAGCGCTGGCTCTTCCGCGAGGTTAAAGCGTTTAGAGGTTGTGGTTTACGTGTCCTGCTTTGCTGCTGCTTCTTCTCCCCCTCACCCCAGGGCATGAGGAGAAAGCTGCAACCAACCTGCTCAGTCAGTTCCTGCAAACATCAGAAGGATATAGACCGGTTGGAGTGAGTCCAGAGGAGGCCATGAAGATGCTCCAAGGGCTGGAGCACCTCTGCTATGGGGACAGGCTGAGAGAGCTGGGCTTGTTCAGCCTGGAGAAGGGAAGGCTCCAGGGAGACCTTATAGCACCTTCCAGTACCTGAAGGGGCTACAAGGAAGCTGGGGGGGACTTTTTACAAGGGCCTGTAGTGACAGGATTTAGATTGAGATTAGATATCAGGAAGAAATTCTTCCCGGAGAGGGTGGTGAGGCACTGGCACAGGTTGCCCAGAGAAGCTGTGGATGCCCCATCCCTGGAAGTGTTAAGGCCAGGCTGGATGAGGCTTTGAGCAACCTGGTCTAGTGGAAGGTGTCCCTGCCCATGGCAGGGGGGTTGGAACTGGATGGTCTTTAAGGTCCCTTCCAACCCAAACCGTTCTGTGGTTCTGTGAAACACCCACGTATCAGTACAACCTGTCTGATCTCTCTGAAAACGGTTCACCCAATGAAGTTTGGAGGGTACCGCAGTGCTGGTAAAGCAAGTGTGATCGGGGGAAGTACTCGCCTGACTTAGCACAACCCCTGTGGAGCCTTTACTGTTGTTTAACAGCTGGTCCCTGCTCTCACCTTTCTCCTTGTAAGTACTTGACGTTTAGAAGGAGCTCAGACCCAAACCAAGAGCGACCACTCCCACTGTATCACATCTGCTCCTACAAAACTGTGTCTTGGGTTCTCTGTGTGGTTGGTTTGCGCTAACACAACCCCAGACCGTGCCTGGGCTGGAGACTGCTGTGGCAGCTGGCTGTGTGAAAACTCGGAGGCAGGCTGCTTGGAAGAGCAGGGATGTTCCAGGTTCTTTTTCCAAGCACAGTGACTGGTTTTTAGGCGACATGACACAAGCAAGTTTTACTGTGTTATTTTTTCAAAGCGCATTTCTGTGCGACTTGATCCTTCTGCTCTTCCTTGGTGGAGGGCTCGTGGTGCCCTTAAAAGCACCGAGGCGCTGCTATCGCCATCAAAAGGCAGTTGGCAGAAAAGCTGATTTAGGGGGTGTTTGTCTCCATCCCATTTTCATTACAGGCTTGACAGGAGCTGAGGCTCCGCCTCAACCCATCTTGTACACGTGCATCTTTGCTATTTCACGGACACGCCGTTCTGATCCCGACGGAACGCTGGATGGCACAGCCAGAACACAGGGAGTCCTGACATGAGGGGGTGCATCCTGAGTATCTCCTGACCCATGCTTAGCCCCCCGTAGCCAAACATCACTCTGAATTACGTGGGCCGTGTTTTAAGGAGCCATCTGCCTTGAACTAGATCGTGTCGGATCAGATGGTCCCCGCTGCAGAGTTCCCGAGGTGACGCTCGTTGCCGGGTTGGAAGCGTCGGTGGGCGATGCCTGTCCCGCCCTTGGCAGGGGGGGAAGCGTATGGGTGACTACGCGTGCGCGGGAGATTCTTCGGGGCAAGGGAAGAGGGAGAGCCAAGGGCAGGTGTCGTCCCCAGCACCTTGCTGCACCGGCGCGAGCTGGCAGCAGCCTCTTTCGGCTATAGCATCCGCATCTGGCAGCGCGCAGGGGGTCCGCGACGGTCGCGCAGACTTGCTGCCGCCGTTGTACTCACAGCGAGGAGACAACTTGCTCTTAAGTCGCTGCGTTCACAAAGGGTGCAGGCTCCATGTTTTTTGTACTGAGTGAAGTAGGAGAAGGAAGTTTTTCACTTAAATTGGAAGTGAATTTTCTCATGTTTATAGATTTAAAAATTAAAAATCCT
>NW_010256057.1:19953-22807 GCF_000690775.1 Eurypyga helias
AGGTAAACTGTATATAGGGCCCAAGAAGTCCTACAGGAAGAAGCTAAATACTGACAGTGTGGGCAGTGGTCACCCTCCTGTTCCCCTCTCAAACCGGATTGGCGAGCAGAGCAGTGGTGGAAGGGGGCCTTGTGGCTGTGGGCGGTTTAAGACAGGGATATTGTTCCAAACACGGACCAGTCTCTCCTCTTTGAAAATGTTCTGGCAGAATCAGTCACGCTCCCACCCTCTAAAAGGCTGGAAAAAGCCTGTATTCAAGCAACCGAACATCAATGTTTACTTACTGACTGGTGAGATTGGCGTGACAATGGGCTGCCACGTCCCCCCGACCCTCGGCATGTACAAATGTAAGGAAAAACGCTCCGGAAACCCCGCGGCAGTTCAGCTGGCGCTGACATCCAAGGCCGAATGCTCTTGGGAGGGCGGGTGGTTTGTTCCTAGGCACAATAGTTTCCAAATTGGTGCCAGCTGCACTGCGTTTATCCAATTTGCAGTCTCCGAGTAGGGCTGGAGGCAGGGCGCCAGGCAGGGCTCCGAGAGTCGGCTGCGCTGGGCTTAGGAAACCTTCAAGGCAGATGGCCAGGGTCGTTTCCTGGAATGTCTCACTGCGGTACGTGGGGCCAGGGGATCCATGCATCAGGAGCAGCGGCACCCGATCTGCTTTTGTCCGAAAGAGGACTGTTGAGAGTTTCTATGCGCTGGGCACAGGAGCATCCTGACCAGCATCTGCGCAGGGGTGGGGTGGCCCAGCCCGTGCAGCCTCCCAGGCGGCAGCTGGCCCTGGGGACAGGGCTGCCTGGGAGGGTTTGGTTTCTGGCCAACACACCCCACTAAGGGGTGGTTGGGGGCACACAGGTTTGTTTCTGCAGCGTCCAACTCCTTGGCCCCAGCGATGAAATCCAAACCCAGACAGATGCCCGGGTTCCCCGTGGAAGGGAATGTGCCGGGAGGCACAGCCTGTGGAGCAGGAAGCTGCCTGGAGCCATCCGGCAGGAAAAGTGAAGCACTGCGGGAGAAGGGAAAGGATCCGAAGCCGCAGCTCTAGCCAGCTGGAGAGCATCTCTGCTACAGGGAAACAGGCTCCCTCGCTTGGGGACGGGAACGCAGAGACCGCGGGGCCTGGGGAGTGCCGCATCGGAGGACGAGCCCACTCTTGCCCTGTTCAGAGCCAGCAGAAACGGCCGCGTCGGATGCGCCGAGCAGCTGGAACTCATCCGAAGTGTCTCCGAGGTGGCCACAGCCGCATCAAGTTCTGCGCCCACCGGAAGCGGCGGGGGGAACGGGTGGCTCGGCAGCCCCCGTCTTGCTTCGGAGGGCCGGGCAGCGCCTCACCAGGTTTCCACAGCAACCTCATCTTTCCAACCGTCCAGTAGCGGCACAGACATGAAACCGATCCCGGTAACTGATCGCTGGGTAACGGCCACACGGACAGGTCGCATTGACGCTGAAACATGCTGCGACGGAGGCAGGTGACACCTCGAGCTGCTGGACTAGAATGGCTTTTTTCCAAGGCCGTCATCTCGGCGGGTTGTTCCCAGGCTCCGAACGTTTTCCTTCTGAAGCAGACAGCATAGAGTCAACACAGGAAAGCCTCCTCCCTGCTCAGGTGAAGTGCAAGGAAGAAGCACCGGCAAAGCTGCGACTAAGAAGAGAAACTGGGGGTACTTCCGTAGTGCTGAGGGTTAGGAGCTCACCCCCAGCTAACACCCTTTTGTTACAGCCGGGAGGGGCGGGGAGCCCAGCAGGAGTTCCCAGTCCCTGCCAGAAACTGTTTATGTGACAGAGTGCAAGCAGCCAAAAAGAAGAGGATGCGAACGAACCCAAGGAACTGGTGGTCTTGAACCTCCTGAGGTGGCACATACCCAGGCTGCCCCCTGGAAGAGTCACTTGGAAACACCTGCATAGGGATAACTTCCACGTGCAGGAAACAGCATTTCACAGCCTCGTCAGACGCAGCAGTAGCTCTCCGCACACCCCCTGCCCCGTGGGATGCGCTGAAATGCCGCGTCTCCTCTTCCCTGTGAAGACACCACATCCCAGCCTGTGTTTTCGTTGCGAGGCGCTGCCGTGCCGACTTCGCAGGGATGTCGTCTGTGGCAAGCAGATGCCTGCGAGCAGCAGTAAAACGACGGTGCCGTTAGGGCAGGGCCGCCGACTCCACGCGCACCGTGAAGTGCTCGAGGCTCCGAGTTCAGCCCCAGGGACCCCGCCGTATCGCTCGGCCTCGGGCCAGGCAGCGTGCCTGGGCCCGGTTTGTGGCTCTTCGGGAAGTGGGATTGCCCAAACTGGGCCTGTGTGAGGCCACAGCGGGGCTCTGCGGGTGCAGGGGAGAGACCCGATGCCGTTCACACACGCTGCGCGCCTGGCCCACCCCACCTGCCCCACAGCTCGCCGCTGGGATTTCCTCTCCGGAGGAAGCGCTGGGGTGCAGTTATCCTAAAGACTCACAGAGCAACAAGAATCGTTTTAAGCTCGTCTTCCTGCGACTCTCAAACAATTTCTGGAAATGCCAATAAAAGGGATCTCCACTTAGGGCCAGATCACTGGAAAACACACCAAAATTAAGGTTTCCGGGTGCCTCGCTAGAAAAGACACAGCGGGAAGCAGCTAATGCTGTGATCGAGCTGCTTTTGAGATCAATTCATACAGCAAGTTCAGGTCTGCCAAGAGAAAACTCCCACTCCCAGAATCTGACTGACAGAAAGAAGCTGGATGGAGGAGCCCCTCACTGACTGTTCAGGCTTCCCAGTAACGCAAGGATCACAAATAATAGAAAACACACGTCGGTCATTACAACAGCTGGGAACGCCAGGAAGGCGACTGCAGCTCACCACGCAAAGCCTCTAGAAACAGC
>NW_010256058.1:0-10576 GCF_000690775.1 Eurypyga helias
CGGCACCAGCCCGGACTCGCGCGTGCCGTCGCGCGCACCTGGGCCGCGCGCTGCTCGTGTCCGCTTTCTTCCCCTACGCCTCAGTGCTCCTGCAGAGGCTTAAGCAGGTGAGTAGGTAGGTGCTTCTGCTGGCCGAATCCATGCTCACCTCCACCGATGCAAGAAGCAGCCTCTCGGGAAAGACTCCGTAGAGGTACGGGAATGTTCCAAAGTTACAGAAAGCGCACTGGATAGAGCAGATGCTGACCCCAGGCATCAGGTGCTGGGCTGGGTCTTCAGGCCACAGACTGATTTCCTGCTAATACATTGGAGCTTATTTTCTGACAATACAAATATTACTGATTACTTTCCGTTAAATTTTCCGTGGGTTTGGTGGCCTTTTACAGATGCTTGATTCTAGACAATCTCGAACTGCCCTGGGACAGAAGGTCAGAATGGCTTGTCCCAGGGCAAAGTGTACCGTGACTGCCTTGGTTACACTGCACATACATCCAACCATCCCTTCACAAAAGCTTTTGTTTTAATTTTAATTGTTAGTGTAGTAGTTAAGGGCTGTGTTTTCGAACTACAGCCGTTAAAACGACACATTCACTAGCTGACAACATGGATTTCCTGGAAGGGTTTTTGCTGTGCAATGTAGCCTGCTTCCACTTGCATCTTATCACTCCAGTTACAAACTTACTGTGTGGAGGTTAAGCTGGAAACCAGAGGAAGATTCATTCTGATTCAGCTAGTTTGTCTGCTGGAGTGGGACGTACCTGATACATAACATCTGGAAGTGAAGGCTGTGATCACTGTTTCAGTAAAATGTTTTTTTCCTGGTGCTCAAACAGTGTTGAAACAATTCTCAAAGTTAATTATTAGCTCAGTGTCCTTTTTAGATGGTTAAATTGTGCTAGATACTTGGGTTTATGAAGTGGCTTTGCTATTAGATGTGCTGAGTACTGTTTTCCAACCCTGATTTGATAGAGCTTCTTGAAGTGCTCAATCAAGACCACATTTCTGTTTATTTTTTCCATGTTCTGTTCCCATACTCTTTAATTGTTCTTTGTGCCTTATGTGCAGTGATTGAGGTTTTTTTCTGTTTTAGGGTATGCTGTTCCTCCACCGACATCACAGCCAAACTATTCGAGCACGTACACCATTATTCAACAGCCTGCCACCACCACTTCTGTAGTAGTAGTTGGTGGCTGTCCTGCCTGCAGGTAAAATAGCTCTCTACTCGAGAGAGAACTCCGTCTCAGGTTTTGTGTCTTACATTGCAAGTGCCGACATAGTTCCTTGGATTTCAATAGTTCTCTTTGTGTGTGTGTATTAGAACTGAATTCATTCAAAAAGCACTAAAATTTAGTCTTTAATTGAGTGCTTTAGGAGTGCTTTAATTGATGTAGTGTGAGCTCATCCTAACATGAATGTGACAACTGCTCTAATTAATACAATAGACTTTTTATATAATCATGAATCTGTTCATTGTGGTGGAGGAAGATCTGTAAGTGGTATTTTTAATGAAAAGCCAGTTCAGTCACAGTTGTAGAGGGCAAGCTCTTGAGGGAGAGCGTGACAGGAAGTCCTTTCTGATGTGTTTACATCCAGTGATAGTGGGTAGCGTGACTTTCTTGTGAAACTCTGTAGTCTGTGACCATAGTCACTCCTGGTTATCTGGCAGCCCTGCAGAAGGGCTGCTGCTGCGGAGGCACGTCCCCATTCCCAGCATCCAGACTGTGCAAGAGCAGGAGGGTGATTGTCAGTGTTGGTTGAAAACATTGGTATCTTAAGGCTTTAAAAGATCTCGTACTTCAAAGGTCCTTTTTCTGCAGAAGAGCAGGGAGAATAATAGATTTGATTCAAAGTGTTAATCTGAAGTGGTGAAAGCCAGAAGAAGTGCTCAGCTGTTAGTCAGAGTTGCAACAAAAGAACAACTTCCCCCTTGGAGACCAACAGCCATAAAAAAGGGAAGGAGGCACTGTCTCCGCAGCGCTGCGGGCAGTCAGCTGTAGTCCCTTTGCCCTGCGCAGTTCTCATCCCGGGATATTAACTCCTGGGCGAGGGCAGCCGGATTGCTGCTGGTGCAGTTCGGAGGCTGGTGCGCCTGGCCAGCGCTGACTCAAATGCAGAATCATCCCCCTGCTGTTAACGCGTTTGGGAGTCACCCTCCTGGCGTCTGGTGAGCAGGCACTTCGTAGCCTGCAAGTCTGAGCCCTTGCTCAGCCCTTTCGGGAGGTGTAGGAAACAGACTTTGCTCCAGTAGCTGAAGTGGTACTGGGTTTCAGTGTGAGGAATGCGATAGAGGCTGTCCCCCCCACGCCTTTTGTTTCTCTTAGGGCTGGTGTTTGTCTCAGAGTCAGTATCTGCCTCCAGAGGTGGATTCACATGAGAAGTGCTTTGTAAAAACAGGTGCCTGCTGAAATGCCACTAGTTAAGGCTGAAAAACCTGTACCAGCTAGAGCTATTGATGTAGAAGTTGTTTTAAACAGTGAGGGAAAATAACCACTGAGCTGTTCAGAGGATGTGGGAGATCCTGCCACCTGCATAATCACATTACCATGCTTATGCTCTAGCTCAGCCAGAAGATGGGAAAGATGTTATGCGCTGCTTGGTAAAAGGCAGGCAGTGTGTTTATATAGACTTTCTGTCCCTAAACCTGTAAATCACAAAATATTTTACTGTGGAAGTGGCCTTCACAGTAACAAGATTGGTAGAATGTTGTGGCTTTGCTTAGGATTTTTTTCTTTTCTTCTGGAAGTTATTCTGGGATGTTCTAGGAGACACCTTTGAAGCAATCATTTGCAATTTTAATATCTAAGTTTAGCCAAATCTGGGAAAATGAGCTCTCTTTTGCAAGGTGTGTTTGAGTGACCTCACTTGAAGGTTTCCTTAAGTCATCAGATCTGCCCTGCTGGAGGCACCCAGCGCTCTGCATGTTGTAGACTCTTTCACAAAGCAAAATATCCGCCATAAAACCCTTGTTTACTCTTGGATCCTCAGGTTTTATTTTAGGCTGCGAAAAAACAAGTTGTGAGGAGAACTCTGACATGTTGGTTACTTTGAGGCGTGATGCTGCACTGCTTAAACTGTACGGCTCTCCTCAGCACTTCTGAAATACTCTTGATGAGGGAGTCCCGAGGCTGAGTAGCTGTATCTAGAAGTGGTGTGCCATGGTCGCCTGGCAGTGTCACTGGGTTTTCCTGATTGTCTTTAGAGGAATGGTCAAAGTGTGGGTAGGAGGGAGAAAGGCAGATGGCTTGCCTTTTGGCTGGTTAAGGAATTGATAGTCTGGTACTTCAAGAGAGAGGCCAGGGAGGCTGGGTGGGAAGCAGAATACTAGTGTCAGAGTTTGTGTTCTGGGAGGTTACACTGGCTGCTTCTCTGCGAGAAAGAGCTCATAATCCTCTTTGGCTTCTCGAGACCTTAAACCCAGTTCTGGTTCCCTTCCTTGGCCTGGAAACCTAGTTTATAAAGAATGCAACACTGAACAGGAAAGTCGGAAGGGCACTGAAACATAAAGCTGTTGATGGTACACACAGACTTTGCTATGAAACTGCTGTGCGTGATGGGTGGAGAGCTGCAGCTGCTCGAGCTCTGCTGGCGGCGGTGGGACGGTGTAACTGAGTGGGCTGAAGCCCATCGAGGGGATTTCTGTCATCACAGACACAAACCAGTCTTTTGCTCTATGGCGTTGAAATCAAAACCATTTCCAACTTAAAATATGTGGTGTTGAGGAGAAATACACAGCTTTGGTGTGTCACTTGGGCAGGAGTCGATTTTATTGCGGTCGCAAATGATCTTGGGATTAATAAACCAGCTACAGTGCAGTCAGTCTATAGGCTTGATTTATGGTATGAAGTAATAAAAAGGACAAAGTATCTCCAGAAGCAGCCTCTCTGCGAGTGGGTAGTGTGCCCCTGGTCACTGTGTAATTGCATTCTTTCTCTCTCAAGGCTTGCTGCCTCTGAAGGATGACTGGATGATGCCTGTCTTGCAGGCTGTACCTCTTGCTTAGTTATTCCTCAGTCAGATCATCCTAATTCGTCAGTGATCAGTGTTGCTTTCTAAGTACAGACTTCAGTATTAATGTAGGTTCATCCTGCCTTGCACTGGGGTGGTTGTAGTCCTGTTGTCTTAGTGTGAGTTCTTCTCCCAACCCTCACGTACAGAGAATTAAACTGAGCTGCAGAATCTTCTCGGCGTTAGGGCTTGTAGTTGGCATCTAAGGATCGCCCTGCTTTTAAACTGTTCTATGTTCCCACGTGCAGATGGAGTTACTACAGCCACTGATTTTGGAGATCCAGCCATGTAATTTTCTTGGAGAGTCGCAGTCTGGCAGCTTCTCTTGGGGTCACTTTCATTTTCTTTTTCTCTGTCTTGTGTTGTTACACAGAACAAACTGCAAAGGAATGTTTGCTTTCCAATTACTTAACAGAAGAAAGACCACGCTAAAAATTGTGAAAACATTCTCTTTATCTGTTGTTTGCAACAGCTGGTTCTTTCAAAATCTGGGACAGAGCCTGCGATGGACCCTGCTGGCGTTTTATTTTCCTGTTTAACAAGTATTCAGTTCTTTGGAACAAAGGGTGAGGGAAAGGATGCAATGTCACTGCATTGTGGTGGCTTTCGCTTCTAATTACAGAACATAGTCTTGAAGTATTTTAGTGGGTCCCAAAGTACAACAATGCTGAAGCTCCTTCTGGGACTGGAAGATAAGAGGTTTGATTAAAACTGCATTTATTTTCAGATCTCTTGCAGCCTTCTCCCTGCCACAGAGGTTCGTTTGGGTCTGTGTGGTGTTAGGGGTTTTTTGACTTGACAAAGTAGTGCATTCTCAGGCTTTGGTTGACATTTTGTTTTCTTGTGCGTCTCTCGTGAGAGGACAGACTCTGGAAAAGTTGCACTTGGGTGATAAAGTACTTCAAAATTTCAGGGTTCTGGTCTTTCTTCAGTTATTGCAATCACAAATGCTGTGTGTGGTTGGATAGAAGGCCATGCAGGGTATAGGTCTATAGTTATTCACAACTATACTTAAACTTTATGTAAGTATTCTTAATATAATTGTGTAATTTGTACTGATTAAATATGCAAGGAATTAAAAAAAAAAATCTCACAAAACACTAGCTCTTCAGAGAGCATGTCTGATACTCTGAGGAAAACCTGTGGATTTTTGGTTTCTGGCTGCAGGCTGACAGGCTAGAGGTGCTTTTGAATGTTGGGAGCAAAGCTAACTGAAACACCACGTCAGGAGCGGTGGGAGGAACAGCGGTAATCGTGCAGCAGCTCTGACCCTGGTTTTGGTCACCCAGATGATGAGCCGTGCTGGGAATCCCTGCAGCTCCCTTTCGCCGCAGGTCGCAGCCGTTGGGAAACGTGTGCTGTTGGGGGCAGATCAGGGTGCTCATCCCCCTGTGCTGCAGTTTGGGGGCTGGAGCAGCTGGGGCATGAAATTCAGCAGCGACTTGGGCACGTGACTGCGGAGGAGAGAGTCTCGGTACCACGGGCGTGAGCCGAAGCCGGGAGTCTGCCGCTGGGAAGCACTGCCGTTCCCTCGCCTGCGCGCAGGGCAGGCAGCGGCGTGGCAGGAGGGGCGTTAGAGGTGCCCAGGGCAGAGCAGGTGGTAAGCCCCAGTGAGAACAGCACAGCTCTTGATGTTTCTGAGGATGTTTTACTGGTCTGAGCTGATTGGTGGACAATCAAACGCGTTTTTCTAATAAATGAGACTTTATGCAATTAATAAGATAAATTCCCTAAACGGGCTGTATAAAATTGATAATCTGGTCCCTAATGCACAGTGTGTCACTGGGCCTGAGTTGATAGCTTTTTTTTTTTAATTAGTGTCACCGTTTGTCTTGGCGTCTTTGTTGTGTAATTAGGATTTCTTTGGAGTAACGGGTTGTTCGTGTGAGGGGAGGAAACTGGCCTTGTTTGTTGGTAACCAGAGGGGACTCGATTTGGCTGTGTAAGCAGGTGAGTGAGGAAACGGCACACCAGGTCTCGGTCTAGTTCGTCATGGCCAGACACCCACCCTTACAGCGCATGCCGCCTGGAAGGCGGAGCAGCCTCAGTGGTGAAGCCAGGCTGCTGGTGTGAAGCCAGCAAGCTGGTCTCTAACTGCTCTGTTCTCAGAATTGGAATTAAAGCAGTGGTGCTGCTGCACTAGAGAAGGCTGGTGATGTGTAGGCATGTCAAGAAAGACAACAGCCAGATAAAGGCTGTTCCTGCTGCCAGCATTTCTCTGGCTCTGCAGCCAGCCCTCCGTAGAGGAAGTGGGGCCTAAAGCATAAAGAAGTTCAGAGAAATGTGCAAATACTGAGATGAGATGCCGATCTGAAAATTCCGCTTGCTGGATCAGTGAGGGAGTATCTGTGTAGAAGACAGCTGGAGACACCCTTCAGTGACGCGCCGTTTCTTTTCAGGTCTTGCAGAGCTTGTACAGCCAAACTGCCTCCGATTAGCTGGGGTGACCTCCCGAGTTTATTTGTAAGGGATGAAGAGTGCTGCTGAGCACACACTGAAATTCCGTGGTGTAGTGTTAAGTTGTGCTGATGCTGTGCCTGCAGATCTTGCTGTTGGCCCTCTGATCCTGAGCATTTGACTTAAGGTATTAATGTTTGAAGACTTATTTTCAAGAAGGGGCTTGTCTGAAAAGTAATTTGGTTTAAAATACTTGTCAGTGGGAATAATTGACCTTACTTTATGGAGTTGGCAGCTGCAGCTATAGCTTAAATCCAAGGCGCTGCTTGCAGTATAAATAAACCTTTCCTCTTTATTTTTAGGTTGGGAGTGGTGCAGTTATAATCAGCTTTTATGTGGTTTATGCTGTAGAACAGAATTTATGTTTGGTTACATTAGTGAATCTGTGCTTTGACTAGGGAGTCTCTAATTACCCTGCAGCTCAGGTAAGGTACACAATCAAAACCTGAAGTACTCATTTTCTCCTTTGTAAAAAGTATTTCTTTTTTTCCCTGTGTCTAAATTTAGTCAGTGGCTGAGCAGTGGTTGGGTAAGTGTTCTTCCAAAATTAGGTGGTGACACAAATCGCCAGAAGCCAGAAAGAGTTTGTGTCGTTAATGCCGTGGTAGTAACGGGGCTGCAGCAGATGTGGTAGGAACTGGCTCTGGAATACAGGTGTGTGACGGTGGAGGTGGCGCAGGCACAGTTCTGGTAAGCTTTCCAAGCGTGTGCCGACCTGGTGTGCTGCTTGGCCGTGCTGCCCCCGACCCAGCAGCGCTCTGTCCCCCGCCGGCCCTTTTCCCTGGGTCGGCTGTTGAATGGGGGGGGGGGGGGTGGGGCTTCTTTAAATGGTCATTTTGCACTGCCGCAAAACACTCCCTGAGTAACTCTGTTCAGGGGACGGGAGTTTAAATTCTATTTAAAGTGTCAGGGACATCTGCTGGCCGATAGACTTGGGCCTTGCAAGCTGATTAAGAGGGTTGATTGTAGCGGGTGAGGCAGCCGTCACCTGTGCTTGGGCTTGCAGCTCCTCAGGGCTGACCCAGAAGCACCCTGACTGATCCCTCCCTGACGTTTAATTAGTGTGTTTATTCTTTAAGGTAGGTCAAAACCAGGCTGCTTATACCCTTAACACGCTGGCTTGTCACAGAGGCAGACTGCGGGGCAGGAGCTGACTCTGGCATTATTAGGGGACAAGCAGAAGACTTAAAAGCTCCAGCAAAGCGGGGGGAATGCTCAAGCCGTGTGAATGGGAAAGGTGGCGTTAGTGTAGGGCAAAACGAGGCAGGACATGCAACGGCCCCTGTGCTGTGTGCTGCGCTCGGTGTGCATTTTCCAAAGCCACGTTCTTTTCGGTGTCACTGAAATGCCTGGAAAAGGGACTTTGCCTTCCCTGGATGGATCTGCAGTACTGAAAACTGCCTCAATCTTTAGTGATTCAGACTGTGTCCAAGCCTCTCGGTACGTGTGGTATGCTACGGGGTTAACTGTGGAGGGGGTAAAGGAGAGGCCTCACCTCCTGAGCTTCTGCTGCCGATTTCCACTCGGTCTGCAGGGGCTCGGAAGTTCATGCCTTTCCACAAGTGAAACCTGCCGTATTCAAGCTCTGCTCCAGGCTCTGGCGTTTGGGGTTGACTGCTCTTGTCCTTCCTGTCCCTGTGCCTGCAGCCGCTCTGGCTCTGCGCACGGTTCTGAGTCACTGCACTTCAGTCCCATCAGCACGTCTTCCTGGGACATGGCACTTCCCTGGTGAATGAAGTGGACAGTATTAGCCTTTTTACTGGCCCCATTCTTTAACTGGAGTCTAATTCTGAGTCACTTGCAATGTGATTTTACAGTTTTAGTGTGCAGGTATGGCCTCGGCAAAGAGGGTGTACAGCAAAGACGTGATGGTGAAGCTTTCCCATTAACCGTAAGCCGTGCTCCATAACCCCATCATATGCTACCGTGCGGGGGTAGGACAGCTAGCTGGGAATCTCTGGAAGCAAGGGTTAATAGGAGCCTCTTCGGCTCTGCATTAAACGCCAGGCTAATAAAAGCATCTCTGCTGGTGTTAGTACGCTCTGAACTTGATCTCGCAAGCAGATTTTCACGTTTCGTGGCACAGGCTAATGGTGTAACAGCTGGTTTGGGATTAGGACTTGGAAGTTGGGTAGCAGGGGTGAGCTGATGGGACCTACATTGTCTTCACTATTTTTCTTTCCTTCTGAATCTCTCAATCCACTTTTTTTTAATGAGGTCCAAAGCCCTGTGTACAGGGGTCTGGATGAAGCATTACTAATCCAGAGTACATGGGGAAAGTTTACTCCATGCTACAGCCCTGTTTGGTATTTTACCTGTTTGCTAGTAGTGCCGGCGACTGCTGTTCTCTTCCTCATTTAACAGTGTCGTCCGTGTTTCTTCCCCTGGCAGTACGATCTGCCCTGGTTTCCCCATCGGTGTTCGCTTCGCTGGGGAATGCTCTGTGCTAAGAGGGGAAGGGAAGCAGGCACTGCTCCTGTGGCCTGATGGCAGTCCTGTGCTGAGGTGCTTTGTAGCAGAACACTAGACACAGACTAAAAAGAAGTGTTAACCCAGTGGAGCAAATCTAGTGCCTGGAGTTTCTCCGAGTGCTGTTTGCTGCGGTGATGCAGGGCACGGGCTGCGAGTCGATCACCAGTGTGCTGCAGCAGACGCGTCCAGGCTCCGTTGGGGCTGCTGGCATGCAGCAGAGTTGTCAGCACTGCTGCTGTAGGGGCAGGAATGGCTGCGTGCCGCCTGGGGGGTACGTGACTCCTTCCTGACCCTCATAAACCCACGGGACACGCTCGTTAGCAAGCCAGCAGAAGTGTAGAGGCAGGTTGATGGCACACAGCTCCTCATTCCCGTGAAGGCTTCAGTGTCAGCTGGACAGAGGTCGGCGTTGCCAAACCCGGCCTGCAGAGAGCTGTGGTGGACTGCATGGCGAGGACAGGCCGTAGCGCTGTTGCCAAGGCACCTGCTGCTGTCGCGATGGTACTGAAACTTGTAGCAGAAATACCAGGAATGAAAGTTCCACACTTCTGTTTCCTTCCTTAAATACTGGAAGTTCCACGGTTACTTCTGTTTCCTTCCTTAAATACTGCTTTTGTTTCAGTTAGAGAGTAAGATACTGCTGACACCACAGTTACTGTGAGAAGTCGGCACTAAATGTTAGGGGTGTTGTAGTGCTTCTGGCATGAACAATGGTATCGGTAGGTGACGGACCAGAGCCATGGTCCTTTACAACCTGTGCTGACTGTGGCAACTACATCCTGGAGAAAGGTGGTTTTCTGAATTGGGGCAGTATCACGGATACTTTTAAAATGTTATTTTAAGCCAACATTGATATCTGGATTTGTGATTTGGTGATAGAGGTATGGGAATAGGAGGTAGAAGAGACTGGGGGGAGAGAGATGAAACTGTTTCCATGTTTGAGGAGACTTTTTCCTGGAGTGCCTTCCAGCCACGGGGAAGAAAAGGTGGTACCTACACCACTGCAAGTAATTCTACACAGTGTGTTCCAGCTCCGTCTGCATCTTGTGAGTTGTTGTCCTAAAGGAGTGTTATTTGAGGGTATGAAACTATAAACTACTGCTGGGATCAGCTGTACTCCGACACTACCTTTATACAAAGTCGACACCTGTCACCAGAAGTCTGCAAACAGAAATAAAGCAAGTTCTTCAGGAGGGGACTGGTGTTGAAAGCTTCAGCCATGCGTGAAGTTGCATAAGCAGCAGAGTCTCAAGAACACTTTGAAAAGCCTTTGGCTTCCTGTGATGGTTGAAGGGAAGGAGAAGGGCTCTTAAGGTTGATCACGTTGTTCTGGGAAACTGCAGTACGGAAATGGTCTGAGTCGGCTCTTCCTTCGCTCCGTGCCCACAGTAGGTTGTGACTGCTCTGTGGGGAAACAGCTTGTTGGCCTTGGCACCTTGCTGTTAGCATGTGCTTCAAGGTCACTTAGCTCTGCTTCTGTTGACTCTCGCTGTACCAGCGAATCGGAGGGGACACCTCGTGAACTAGTGTTTTGCTAAACTCCACGTTTGACTGTTGAGTAGAGCTGCTCAGTGCTGAAGTCTGAATGCTCAGGCTTTACATGTGTCTTCATTCTGGGGGATGTTTAGGTTCAGCGCTTCAG
>NW_010256058.1:10587-51041 GCF_000690775.1 Eurypyga helias
AGGTGTCTGTTCAGGTAAACTGCTGTCGCAGAACTGTGCCGAAAGGATTTCTCCTGCAGGGTGGTCATTCGGGAGGGACTTGGCTGGAGACAGGCAACATCAATAGGACGTTGTCCTACAGTTGTAAAGGGACGTCAGGTTTTTTGGAAGTAGAAACCAGAAATACCTGCTGAGGGTTATTTTAATAGTGATGAGTGTTTGGCACTTGGACTTTTCTAGCTCCCAGAAATAAACTTGTTAAACAGCTTGTGACGGTAGTGCTGCGCCTCTGAGCTGTTTGGGTGACTCAGGGCGTCTGGATGTGAGGAGTTAGTGTAGTCCTGTACACCCCTGTTTAACTGGCACCTTCCACAGCCACGTGCTGACACCTGAAGTATCTCTCACTGTCAATATACACTTAGATTTTTTTTTTTTTATTTTATTTTAAAGTCCTTATCCTTTTAACTTAGAGCCCGAAATGCCCAGTGCGCCTGGCCCTTCACACGTCAGTCGTATGGACTGAAGAAGTGCCGGCACGTCTGGGAGAACGTGCTGCGAACTGCAGGAACCAGACGCTGCTGAGCTGTGTGTTAACTTGCAGTGAGACTAAACCAAACCTACCAGTGCTTCAGCGAAATCGTGAGCCCATGTTGCAGCAGAAGCCCTTAACCAGCATTACACAACTCTGCCCGTTCAAACCTCTCTCCTGGGCAGGAGCTGAGAAAAAGCACCAGATCATCAGAACATTCCGAAAACAAGGATTTTTTTTTTTTTTTTTTTTTTGCAAGAGCTCTAGTGCCCATGTACTGTGGGAGACTTGGGGTTGAAGGAATGGAGAGGGCTCACCCCGGGGTAACTGTGGAAACTAGGTGGGCAGAGCGTGTGACCCAGGTGTGCACGCTGCCTGTGCTAAAGACCTGAAGGCTGAGGACAGAGTTGGTTGGTGTGTAACCAACACTGGCACAGTTAAAATCATTCCAGAAGAGTCAGTTAATTGTTTTAAAAGCAGCCTCATTTTAAGGAGAGTACGCTTGAGTGGTGCTGAGTTTAGCCCTAGAAAGCTGCATCCTCACCTGTACAGAAAAACTTGACCCCAGGGAGGGCTAGTAAGGAATAAAGACTTGCTCAGGGTCTGTCCCTTCGTTCCTGTGTCGGTTGGCGAGGGCAGCCGAGCTGGGCTGCAGGAACCCGGGCGCGCCGTGACTTCGGGGCTGGCTAGGGCCCCGAGCTGGCTGCAGGGCACGGCTCTGGCTGGAGCTTTAGGGACTGAGCGGGCCGCGTGGCAGGTGCCAGGCGGGGGTGAGTGTTGCAGTGTGCCTATGCTGACCAGGAGCTGCAGAACCAACTCTCAGAGGTGTGGTGGCTGTGTTTCCTGCCCCGTGGCTATCCCAGACTGCAGTGATAGAGAAAGGGTTGCTGTCTGGAACTAACCTGCTGGTTTGAATTAAACCTTCCAGGCTTCTTATCTACAGCCTGATCACCTGCAAATTCCCTGGGTTTCTTTATGTCGTGTAATTCAAAATCTTCTGCTCTAACTTATTTCATAAGTTCCTGCTAAAGGAGAACCACAAGCTTTGTGCCTTATCTTGCTATAGACAATGGTTGGGGTTTCTGTGGTCTGACAGTCACTAAGTGGTAACTTTGGGGCAAAGGTGGTGGGTGTCCTTGACTGAGTCTGTTTTCCATTTTTACAGGGTTGGCGTGTTGGAGGACAGCTTCACCTGTCTTGGTGTTTTGTGTGCCATTGTGTTCTTTCCAATTGGTATTCTGTCCTGTCTTGCACTGAGGCAGAGAAGATGCCCTAATTGTGGGGCAGCTTTTGGCTAAGGGGTGAACGTGCTTATGGAAGTACAACTGTTAGCGTACTCTTTCTAATGTAAATGTCATGTACAATCATTTTACCGCTTCAGACCTGTTTTGTAAAGTGTGAAGAAACTTAGTCTCTTGCATGTAATTTAAACTTAATCTTTTACGAGCATGTGCATTGCAAAACATGAAAACCCAACTTGTTTTCCATGTTTAGTGGCACCTGTTGACAACTAAATAAAACTGCTTTTCCTTTTGCAATCCTCAACTTGTGGCTGGATTATTAAGAAATGACTAATGTGTCTGGTAACTTGTAGCCTGAAAGTGGAGTGCGTAATTCTAGCTGCAAAGAAGGAGAGGTATTTGCCAGAATCCTTATATTTAAAAAAAAAAAAAAATGGTTTAGGGCATATTTGCCAGAATCCTTATATTAAAAAAAAAAGATGGTTTAGGGCTGTACTTGTCTCAGCATGTCAGATGCTTTTGAGGGAAGTGGTGGCAGTGCTGTGTGTGTGCTGCTGCCCTGCCAGTGGCCCCCTCTGTCTCCTGAAGCACCAGGAGGAACAGATGATCAGCAAGGGCCCCGAGGGAAGGATTTGCTGACAGGGACACACATGACCTCCAAGCACAGTAGTGGCAGCTCCCTGCCACCATGCAGCGTGACTCCGGCCGGCAGCAGCGTGCTCTGCTCGAGTCGGAGAGGCTGGGGCACTGCTCCGTGTGCGCTTCCCGTTATTTATGTCTGATACTGAATCACTGAGAGCTTGGGCAGTCCGGGCTGACTTACCTTCTGTGCTTTAGGAAGCGGGCTCAGGTGTCGGTTACACTTCTGAAGAGTTGGAGTTTCTAAAGGGGATAATGGTTCTCTGTGCAAGGTCCCACAGGCAGTGGTGTCCTGAGCCTTGAAGGTGACAGGCAGGGAGAGAGGAGTGAAGGACAGGACTCCACCTCTGCAGCCATCACATGCTCTGGTACTATTTTTTGATATTAAGTAACTGGAAGGCATTTCACATGACTTGGTGAAGCAGGCACAACCAAATGAACAGCCCCAGGATGCGGCAGGAAGCGTGTGCAGTAGAATGATGTAGAGGAAGGATTAGTCTCCAGCGGTACAGAATGCACACCGCCGGTGGGAAAGAGCACCTGAGCTGTACGGGGATGACAGCAGCCAGGGCTGACACAGAGCGAGGGTCAGTATCTAACAGTCCTGCTGTATTTTGGAGATGATTATTATCGTAGGAAAAGTCTGAATTTCAGACTACCTAGCTCCACTGGACTTAGAAAATCCAAGCCTGAGGTAACACACTGTGCAACGCTGGCTGGGACAGAGTTAAAAGCTGTATTTCACTTAACTCAGATACCGAATGGTGCCAGCATTGCCAGGCTCCTCAACCAAGTGTCGTCAAACTCAATCTGTTTTCTTTTGTGGAGGGCTGCAGTAACGGAGTGACTTCAACGGCAGCGTTTCATGTTAGCACTGGAGGAAAAAATCGTGGCAGTCTTTTATTACAACTTTTTATAAGACTGAAGTTTGACAGGGTGTTTCAGAGAAAGAGTTACCATTGAAGGGTATGTTGACAGTACAATGTTATAATTAAAATACATTTATCTTAACACTTGAAAACTTGTAGCTGAACATTAAGCAAAGCATTACAAATTGTCTATTCTTAAAGGATAAATATTTATTTATAACCTAGGGTGTCTTTGATAAACAAAATAATGTATAATCACTTTATACAGGCAATTCTCTATCCTGAAATAAGGCAGTTATACTGTTCTGTTTGGGGAAAAAAATCATCTTACCAAGTAGGTGGCATACGCAGGCTTACACGCTAGAACTTACCATTGCAGGTTCCAAACAACGAATGCCAAAGACCAGATTGGTGAGCTATCTGTTACACTGCTTTACTAAAGTAGCCAAACTCTCCCGTATTCTCACAATTTCTACTACAAAAAAGCCATACTGTAAAATCAAGAGAAAGTGCTCAAACATTAGCCCAAAGCAACCAGCTCGTTAGGAAGTGCAGGTTTCACAAACCAGACGCCGTTCCAGGATGACGCCATTGTACAGGATCCAAACAAGTTTCTAGAGCAGGTGCAGGTGGCAGCTGTGGCTGCTGCAGATGGCGTTTGCAAGGAGGACGTACCCGTCTCCGGGCTGCACGCTCACCGGATGACGGGTGCCGATCTGTCGTTTGTTACTGTTGGTCTGAGCTTCACGGTCGCAAAAGGATTTTCTCCGCTGCAGAGAAAGGCAGAGTTACTCAAGGCGTGCTGGGCTACGGGACCGACCTTAAGCCACGCAGCTGCTTCAGCCCAGCCGCTGGAAGGCTGGTAGGGTTTTGGACTGAAAGCCCCTGTCCAACTCTGAGTTTAACTTGAATTCCCAAAACAAGCATGTGAAGGCTCAGCTTTGCACTGATCCAAAACCTGGGCCCCGTTAGGTCTGGGCTTTTTTTAAAGACAGTTCCCAGTCTTCAAAGAGTTTTGGTTTTAAGCACCAAAGACAGTGTAAATGCTATTCTCTGTCCCACTGCTGGAGAAACACTCTCCTGAGCAGGGCCTGTGCACTGATGCCATTTGATACCGCTCCTGAGAGAAATGCGACCAATTTTAGCCATTATGTTTTGCCAGTGTCAAGGAAAGGTCTCAGCAATTCAGGAAATACATCCTTATTTCCCCTCACAATCAATACAATAATAAAAGCCAATGTAAAAATCAGTACTACTACATGAGTGTAAAAAGCTTTAAAAAATATACCTCAGAAAAGGTGGTTTTATGATGCCATTCGTATCAGGTTTCTGTAAGAGAAAGAGACGGTATTTACACGGATGTACAGAAACAAGCTACTCGGGAGCTCGCTGTCCGGCCGCGGACGAGACCCGGCGCTGAAGCCAGTCAGTATAATGATCCTGTTCAGCTGAAGCACAGAGGGGAACTTGTGGAGGAGAGAATTCTCTCAGAACATCAAGATTAGAAAGTTAAACAACAGTGTTAGCGCTATCTGGCTTTTCGTGATGTGTCCATCCTCCCCCTCCCAGGTTTAAGATCCGCGATGGCCTGAGGTCGAGCTGGCATTTGATAGGTTAAACACCAAACAACAGCCATGGACCAGGGGAGAAGGGACAGAACCACTCGCAGCAGGTACACCCGCACGCTGTTCCTGCAGCGCAGTCTGGGACTGCTCCCCGTCAGCAAAACGCCAGCGCGGGGCTCAGCGCAGACGGTGGGTGGGTTTTACGGGCGCAGCCTGCCCTGCCCTCCGGCGGGTGCTGCCCTGCCAGGAGGTCCCGTACCCCGGGGGCGGGGGTGAAACGGAACGCTTGCAGAGCATTACCCTTCGCAAGTGCCATGTCGAAGCCTGGGCAAACAGTTACGTTCTCCTCCACCCCTCACCTCTTAGTAATAATCACACTTAATGGCATATTTGAAACTGCAGGCTAAGTGCAGTGCTTCGGAGGGGTGTCAGGCCAAGTCCCAAGTGACCCTTTGAGCGCACGTTCTTGCATGCAGAAGCAGGAACATGCCGTCACCTTTTATGCCGCAGCTTGACTTGCGCTAATCATTCCGTCTGCAGGGCCGCTTCGGTTTCAGTCCTTAAAGTGTCACTGCTGAACAGGGCTGTGTTCAGGCACACCGCCTGCTGGGGCAGTAGTCCTGGCTACCACGCTCCCTGTACCGGGATGCAGGTGAAGCGAGCGAGCTCGGTTCAGGATCCAGCTCAGCAGGGTTCTTCAGACTTGTGATTCCAGTGAAATTGCTCACCCTACATCAGTTGTCAATGGACTTGGGCCTTAGAATTAGGCCTAATTAATTAGGCCTTAAAATAAATCAGAATGGCTGAATGCCTGAATGCCATGCTACGTGCTAACACCAACCCTCCAAGCTCCATCAAGGCTCTGCTCGTTGCTACTGCTCTGCACAGCACTGCCCTACGGAACGCAGCACGAACAACGGGACTTGTGAGAGCCTCTCCTCATCTTTCCTGCTCAAACCCTGAGCTTTACTTCCCTCTGTATTCTGCAACAAAAAGGAGGTGCCTCAATGAATCATTTCCTGCTTCTGCACAGAAGACCCTGCAGCCTGCTGATCTCACGTATGCACCAGTCTACAGACCCGCCTGGTGCAATGCCAGGCTGGATTCCCGAGCCTCACGCTGCTGTGGGGGCTGGGCACTTGCACAGAAGCGGGAAGGACAAGGAAGCGCTGCATCTTGCCAGAAGAATGAAAGGAAATAGTGACTTCAGAGCACACCACCTGGGCGAAAGCGCAGCGACTCTGCAGTTCTCTCCCTGGTTTGCATGCCAACAGGTGAGAAGACCCATGGGGTCACAGTAGCTGCTATGAGATACGGGGTGCCTCAGCAGGAGTGTTCATCATTTTATACTCCAAAATTCCTGTTTTCTTTTTAATCTTGCTTTCCCTGTGGAAATTTAGAGCCTCAAAATGATGTATTCATTTTCTGCCCCTCAGACGCTAGACGCTTCCATTCTGGCCTCCAAGGAGCACAGACTATTCTAACTGGAGTTCTGCCTGGTCTGTCAGCTGAAGGATCCTCTCGGCTCTTCCGGTCAGTGAGAATGTCCGCCCACAAGCCGTAAGTTTGTTGCTAACACCCCTGAACTGATGCCGCAGGACAACCTTAAGGATGAGGTCCGGCTGAGGGTGGCGGGCCGGTTTCAGCTGGACAGTTCGTTTTGCTCGCAGGAGCTAGGGGGGAGGCCGAGAAGCAGGGAGCCACACCAGAGGCAGCAGCACAGCACGGTCACACCGAGGCCGCTCGGCAGGCTCAGTACTTTTCAGCTCTACACGAAGTCACCTTTTACTTGTCCCAGGGCACAGAACTTGCCATGCTGCTGGCCTGGCGGCTTCCACAGGCTGATCCATCTCTTAACCGCTGCGAACGTGAGAGCTTGGAAGGACAGGCTGATCCACAGCTCGCCACAGACCAGACGAACCAGTGCACGTCACTGCCTCTTTATCCAAAACCGAGACCCACACAGGTGCTTATCTTCATAACGGTTCTAGACCTTCCCAGATCCGTGATTTGAAAGTGACTGAACGCTACAATTTACACCTTCGTTCTTGCTACTCGTTTCAGGCGCCGGAGAAGCTGTGTTCCTCACAGAAACAGGTTGTCCTAGAAACAGCATCTCTGCGCAGGTGCTGTGCTTCCTGCACAGCAGGTTCACTGCCGAGAAATAAACCCACTTCCTCGCATGTGGCGTCGGGTACGCGGCATGCAAATAGACACATGCAACGTCCGACGGTTCTGAAAAACCCATCAGCTAATCTTTCAATAGGAATATTTAGATAAAACCCCCCAAGCCCTTACTAGTCTAGTCTAAATGGGGCAAGAGCTCTGAGAGGAGAGCTCCACAAGTCCCTGTCAAGCCACTTTTACCCTTTTTGTTATGGGAGGCTCAGCTCTGCTCCTAGTTCCATGGGCATTTTAAGGAACACAGGTTTCTCATGGAGAGCACCAGCCTTTTTGCCCCTCCCAGCCAGAGAGCAGATACTTTTTCTTTCCGTTTCTGCCTCTGCAGGAGACAGGCTGGCAGTAGCTGGCAGTGTCTCCCTGCTGTCTGTAGCTGCTCCTCTGAAATCGCTGTAGAGTGGCTCTACAAAGGCAGGAACAAGGGGGGAACATGCCTGGAAGGCCTGTGTGGCTGAACCCCCAGCAGTTTTCCACATTTTTGTACCTGTACAGCTGAGGTGACCTGTTCTCTTAAGAACCAGACACAAGTCTGATGTGATACCAAAGCAGTGTCTTTGAAGACACACTGTTTACTCAGCAAAGAGGATTCATAGAATTTCCTTTCCTCACATTTGTTCAAGTCCTTTCTCCATGACTCTGAAATGCGTAGAACAGTTCAGATTACTTAGAAAGCAAAAGCATCTGTCAGGACAACCCAAAACGTGCTTAGATGTTACACTGATACGCAGAATATTTTAGTCACACTGATAAATAATAAAATATAAGTTTTTTAGCTACTGGCAGCCAACTGTAGGATTCCTGACCTCTGGGGAGTTTGCGATGGTACCTGCGGACGGAACTCTGCATCGTACTCTGGTGCAGTCTCTCAATTTTAGCAGCGACAACCTTGTTTTATATATATAATAACACCAAATTTTTGGCCATTAAAATGTGATCTGGGACTTTCTTCAGAGGCCTCTTGAAGCAAAGGCATCTATCACCATTGGGTACCGCTCAGCAAAACTCTTACTGAAACAAGCAGCAAGGAAGAGACTAGTAATTGCTTAAACTGGTTAGATTCGTCTTCATTCTGAATCCCTCCGAACGGTCTCAGCAGCAGCACTGGCTCTGCACAGCCCCGTGTTCATAAAAGCAGTTCCGTTCAGCTGTCTTTCGCTGAATGCAGACGTTAGTCAGTGTACGTCCCCCAGCAACGTCCACAGAGCCAGCACTGACTTCCACGGGGTTGCGTAAAGCACTCCTGAATCCAGGGTTTATGGTGCTTTCGATCCCCTGCTCCACTATAGCTCGAAAACCACTGAAGATGGTGGATTTCCACATCTTTCTGTGATAATTTATCTTCACGTTGCACAGACTCCATTCCTGAGAAGCTTCCTATGCAGAGGAAGTCTCCTCGTACTCTCAGTTATATTCCTGAACGATTCTCCCTTCCTATTACTGCAGAGGGACTGAAATGCCAAAACCCCACGACACTCCTGAGGAGAGCTGCATGGAACTCCGGCTGCTGCGGACAGCGGGAGTCGCTAAGGTAGGCTACTCCAGGGCCTCACTGCAGAGCTCGGTTAGGCGGGGTAGGAAAAGTGAGCAGGGCAGAACGTTCGGATTCGTGGTGTCGATGACTTACCGGGCCTGCGTTTTCTGCTCTGTCGGTTGGTGTTTTAACGGTGGTACCTTTGGAAGGCTCCGTCCTTTTGTCTGGTTGTGAAGACCCCAGGTAGTCCGGCGGCGGGAGGACCACATCACCTTTTTCCACAAGGTTGACAGAACTAATACTTCGGATTGGCGCAGGGCTGCAGGGCAAACCCAACACTCAGTTCCCGTCACACAACTCCCGTCTTTAGCCCGCGAAAGCAGAGACGCGCGCGGGCTGAAAGCGAAGGCAGGCGCGCAGTCCCGCTGCGGCCAGTGGGGCTCAGTGACAGAGCCGGGGTGAAGCTGGTCCCTGGGTCTCGCGTAGCCATCAACACACGCTCATGGCATCCCGGCATCCCGCTGTCAGCAATTACCGTGCCCCTTACTGAATCACAGAGCGTGAGCAGAAGGACAGCGCTTCTTGTAGGTGTTAGAAAACGGGGGCATTTCTGCGAGTCCCACCCAAAACGTACCTTGGCACTGGCACAAACGCTTTTTCTTCCGCTGGTTCTTCTAGTGGCCTCGTATACGATGACGGAAACCATCCTTTTCTGTAACGGGAGAGTTTCAGTTTATATAAGATCGGGAAGATCTTTCAAAAGACAAGAGTGGACACAAGAGCAGAGTCAATGAACTGAGATTCAGCTTTTGAAGACCCGATTTCTGATGGTGATCAAATTCGTGTACAAAATCTCCTTAAAACAAGTGAAAGGCTCCGAGTGTCCAGGCAACGAGAGCCAGCAAAAAAGGTGGAAAACCACTGACTAACATCTGCTACAAAACCTGATGAGACAGGTTTTTCCGTCATGTTCAGACTGGGTAAGGTGTTGGTTGTCTTACACTTTAGTCGAGTCGTGCTCCCCGTACAGCCAGCCGTCCTTTTCCTCAGCGACAAGGAGCGTGATGAGATCCCCCTGCGCAAAGCTGAGCAGCGTCTTGTTACTTCCAGCAGTATGTGGGAAGATTGTCTTTACTTTTTGCCTTTTCATTATGTTTAGTCCCGTGGCAACAGAAGTTGAACGCGATAAATTGGCATCATCCGAATTCTCTGTCAAAAGACAACAACAACAAAAAAAAAGGTAAAATTAGCCACGTGGTAATGAAGTTGAATACAATCAGCAGTCTGACAGGAAAAAGTAGGTAAAGGAATACTCATGTGCAAAGGCAGTTCTGAGGCTTTGTACTGCTTTGGTTTCTGCTCAGACACCTCTTAATTACCTGCTGATGTTTCTCACCACCACAAAGTCCTTAACAGCCCGTGCACATGTATTAATGTACCCCCCCCCGTCGCAATACAGTTGAGCCAGCAGACACAGAGTGATGCGAGCTTCAACTTGCCACTTCTTCCCTCTTCGGCATGAAAAACGCTCAATGTAAAAAAGTAAAGTAAAACTCAGTGTATTAGAAACGTAGAAAATGGATCTTAATAGGATTGTACATTTCGAGCAACCGCTGGTTTTGCCCCATGTGCATCCTTCTTCGTGCCCTGCTCCAGGCCCCGAGAGGAAACCAGGGCAAGACTGCAGCAGCAGCTTACGCTGACTGTGTGCACTCACACACCCACGCAGACCTGCCTCGCGGGACGACAGACCGTGTGCTTCTGAGCAGAGGGGGAGTCTGGAGAGCAGCCGAGCCGGGTTCATCAGGGACACACAGAGTGATTCAAATAGAATCCACCTATCCTGACCTGCATTTTACGGCAAACAGTTCTCACAGCACACGTCTCCTGTCAGGTAGCTTACGTAACTACTCTGCACGGAGCTTCCAGAGGCCGCTCCTCTGCACGTCCTGGCACTGACTTCTCCGTGCTCAAGCCCTGAGGTAACTCTGACCACGGTCACGCGTCACGGAGGTCGTCTGCAGCAGCGACTCACCTGCCGCGCTGTTCGGTTTGTCAGAAGATGTCTTGGGGACCGCTGCCGGGTTGTTGAACATATCCACTAGCGGGCTAGTGTACGCCCTGCCTGCGGGAGCGGGGGGCACCTTTGATGCGTTTTCATGATGAGCATAGAAGTCACTTCCAATCTGGGATCACAAGAACAAGCGTCACAACACGGAGAAGACAGTGACAGTTTACTTGCAGCGTTAAGTTCTAGAAAGCAGTGCTTAGATGTTCCCAAATGCTACATATTAAGACTCATCAGAAAGTCCTCATCTTCCTAAGAGATTGCTGACAGAATAATCTGTAAGAGGCTTCTGCCCCTCGATAAACGTTTGTTAGTGGGACTGCTACGATAACCCTTCTCCCCATTAATAGCAGTTACACCTAGAAAATCTCCAGGGTTTTTTTTTACTAGTATCACGTAGAGATTCAACAAGTAATGGTGACACAACATTTAAATAGGTAGAATTTAACCTGTACTCCAATATGCTAATGAGGAAGGGAGGAAGGAAGAGGGAAAGAAAATAAAAAATAACATTTTGTTTAAGTTTATATTGATCTGAGCATAGAATTACTATTACTTAGAGATAAGAACGTAGGAAAAGGAACAGGTAGAACAAAAGTAGTTCTGCGGCTGGGCTCTGCACCTGAGCACTGTGCCTTCTCTGTGTACTAACTGGGTATTTTTCTAGTAGCAGAGTTTCAGCTTAAGGATTTTGCTTTCATACCCAGCCCTGCTATATCACACAGTCACAGAATCACAGAGTGGTTTGGGTTGGAAAGGACCTTAAAGATCATCTAGCTCCAACCCCCCTGCCATGGGCAGGGACACCTTCCACTAGACCAGGTTGCTCCAAGCCTCATCCAGCCTGGCCTTGGACACTCCCAGGGATGGGGCATCCACAGCTTCTCTGGGCAACCTGTCCCAGTGCTCCCCACCCTCTCCGTGAGGAACTTCTTCCTGATATCCAATCTAAACCTCCCCACTTTCAATTTAAACCCGTTACCCCGTGTTCTGTCAAGACACTGTAGACTCGATCGCAAGTGCTCAGGTACCCAAGAAGCTGGTGAAGCCACTTTACCCTCATCTGAGAGAACCTGTAGCCAAAGAAGAACTTACCATGGTATTTCTCTCTATCATGGGCGAAGGCTGCGGAGTCCCTGATACTGGGGTGGAGCTCGGTGTCCTTATTTCGTCTATCATCATTCTGACTTTCTCAGGCACTTTGGTGGCATCGCTACAGATTTCCTGCCACCCAGGCAGCTTGGATTTTAGGAAGTCCGCACACTGCATCCAAGTTTAAAAGGTACTTGTCAAAGATACACTTTCTCATAAAATGGCACAGACCTACTTGCTAGTTTTCATGATACCAAAACACACCAGCAGAATGGAAGTCTCTTCAGAGACTCTATCATTCGACCTCAGGAGTGTCTTTGCTCTTTACACTCGTGCCACTGACCTGAATGTGATAGAAGTGCATGTGCTGGGTAAAGCTGCAGTGCTTGTCAACCAGGAAACAGAATCTCCTTTTTTCCTCAAGGAGAGCTTCTCTGCAGCCCTCCGCGATGAACCGCTGAATGTCGCTCTGGCGAGAGCTCACCGTTTCCAAGTACTGCGGGGGGAGGAGAGAACAGTTACAGGCAGCCTCTGGGTGTTCTCCATACTGTGTCCAACTCCTGAAGCCAGCTCCGACAGCCTGCCGCAGAGCTCCCACAGGCAGCGTGGGGTCGGGTGGCTTTACACCCAAGTCTTCTCGTGCCACACCCCACTACCCCCATCTCAGCCAGGGCAGGGTGTCCTCTCCTTACAGACACCCCTGAGGGGCTGGGGGAAGTGAAGCCCAACGAGGAGCAGACTGTTGGCCTCTACATCCAACGCTGCAGTAGAACAGGCCGTCAAAGCAGCAGCGGTGCTGAGCCATTTGAAGGCCACAGGCGCTCTCCGCAGCCCTGTACCTTCACCCGACTCTCACAGCCTGCGATGAATCCCAGCGTCATTTGAGAGAGGGAAAAAACAGTTACTGAAAAAACTAAACTGTATTCGTCTGAGGTTATGAGAATTCATGCTGAAACCGTGATTAAATGCTAACCCTTGACTTCTCAGTCCAGTACCTTAACAGCAAACCAACCCCTCAACCCTGGTAGGAAGAGACAGGTTGTAAGGAATGGGTGCCAGTACTATTTATGCTCACTGCTCCGTGTTACAAACAAGGCTTTCTTGGGAAAGAAAATTAAATTAGAAAAAATACAGAGGGAAAAAAAAAAATATATAAGCTACCACGAAATCACAGTATCAAAGACAAGTATTTTGAGAGACACATGACAACCGCACTGTGACTTACCAGCCGGTTTCTTTTCGTTGCCTTGCCATTTCTTATTTCGCCTGAAGATGGCGATGCTGGTTTAGGATCAGTACACGGTAATGCCAGAAGTTGGCATTTGGCTACTTTGGGAAATGAATTTATAGCAAGTTACTACCGACTCTGCCTAGCATAGCTGCCTGCCCGCGTAAACCTCTGCATCAAGGTGCAGTTACAGAGGTACTTTGAAGGAAAACCAAAAGAAAATCAAGCAGCAGTCAAGGGAGGAAAGCTAGAAAGGGAAGGAGGGGTGTCTGTACAGCAGAGCAGCCCAGAGCTTCATTGCAACTGCAGTACATGCTCGGGGGGGCTTTAACACAAGCCAGCCAAAACCTCGTGTCTGCAGAGTTTAACTGTTGCCAAACAACCCGCAGAGGAGTTGCGTGCGGTCACCAGTAACACTGCCGTAAGCTTCGGAAGTCCAGTTTCAAACACTCGTGACCTGCAACAGCACAACGTTTTCTTCTCACCAGTTCTCACACAAAGAAAGACACAAATAAGAGACTGACCTCCATTTCTTTATGCTCGTACTTCATTACATTTCGTGCTCCTTGGCTTTTCCTTCTGATCTTTTTCAGCTCAGCCTGAGACTTCTCTAAAGAATCTAATTTGCTTCTGTGTTCGGTTTGGTACCTCTTTAAAGTCGCCTGCAATCAAAGCATTTAAACATCTCATGATGCACTCAGCCACGGAACTGGGTAAGTGGCTAAAAAGCACTAGGATTAGGAATAGATAAATACGACTTCAGAACTGAAGGTACTTACATTCATGTATTTTACATCCAGGTCTGTTTTCTTCTCCAGTTCAGATATGATTTCTTTATGAAACTTTTTGAACTTTAAAAGCAAATGAATAAAGGGTTATTAAAAGTTGGCAGAAGTAGTTTACAATTTTAAAAGGAAGATAAATTTATAAAGAAACTGTTTAACTTACACTCTCCTCTAGACTGTCATTAAGTTTCTTGTGTGTTCTTGAAATTTCTATGAGAACTTGGCCTGTTGGTAAACATACAGCTGGATTTGTTTCTTTCACAGAGTTCTGAAGGTACTTAACAAAGGGCAGTAATAACATATATTCAACTACGGTATTGATTAACAAGAATATATTTAAGAGGGATAGGGAATTTCTTGCTCTAGCTCATCACAGCAGTTTAAATAAGTAACTAGCTAGAACTGGCCACAAACAGACCAAGCAGCTCCTAAGTGATAGAAGAATAATTAATCATACATTATTATGCAAAAGAGACATGGAATGCCAGACAAAATAAATACTTCCTTCTCTCCAGAGCAGCTCATATTGATTTAGTAACAGCCTCTTCTCTTGCCAAGTCAGACAACAGCACACAAGACTAGAGACAGGCGTTACTGTCCCAAGAGCTGCTCTCCATTTTGCAGTCTGAACGTTGAACTTCAGTGTTTATTAACTAACTGCACCTTCAGCGTTACCCTGGTAACCTTTCGCATTCATTCACAGCACTCCTGCTAAACCAGATCTGGTACGTGCACCCATAGTTTCCCGTGCTGTTCTATCCGTGATTACAGCCCGACTGGCAGCAGGAGCTAACAGCCAAGCAGCAGCACATCTCTCAGCATCCTCTCAACAGCTCCTAAACCCGCCTGGACGCTCTGCTCCCTTCCAGCACAGAGTTACACAGCTCACTCTCAGCCACCAGCAGCTGAAAGCTGCACTGTTTCCTAGCGCTGCAGGAGGATGTAGAGGGAAAACACCCCAATCCTTTGGGTGTGGTTCTGTGTGCAAACCAAGGTAAACTGTGTGGCTGCGGTCCTGCCCTGTACGCAGACAGCCACATCATCCGCTCTGGGTACAGATGGCCACATCATCCCGCTCCCTCCCTCACGCGGGCACTGACACACCGAGCGTGTGCCAGCCTTGCCTGGGAGGCTGCAACATCCTGCCGAGGAGAGTCGTTGAAGGTGTGTGCCACCCAGTCAGAGCTGCAGAGAGTTACCAGGTCTCAGCCAGAGGCCTGAACGAGGTGCTGGGGCCGCGACCAGAATCCCAGTCTGGTCAGCTAAAGCCGAAAGGCTCAACCAGAGACATACTCCACTGGCATTCCGTTTCCGTGGCAAGAACAGCAGGCTCAGTTCCACAGCTGGTCTGCTGGCATGCCTCCTCCAGTAATCCATCTGTTCCTCAGGCAGCCTTGCAGCTCTCCCACCGCGAGCGCGTGCCGTTCAGGTGCCCGCAGGATTAAACCCGCAGCAGCACTCGTGCTGAGGTACGGCCAGGCCTTGCAAGGCTGCACACAAACCTGTAGTTGTGGTGACACGCCACTGGCAGTCACTGGCTGGGACTGCTCCGTGTGTCCCCTCCTCCTCTTAGTCAGCAAGGACTTTGCATCCTATAATGCTTCAGATCCTTCAGGTGCACACAAAGGCTCCAAAGAGAAGGGTGCTGTATTATTTTTTTCACATACACATCTAAAAATCCCCTCCTGAGTCCTCCCGTACAGCCTACGGAGCGCTACGCTTTTTTGTTTGTATTTAAAGCTGCTGGTGACCACAGAAATAAACACTCTGGGAAGTGAGAGGTGCCACAGTAGTAAGTTGCTCATATGCAACAGACAAGTACATACAATGAGGTTCCACAGGCGCTTGGAGTAAGAGAGGTGAGTAAGGCACCTGGTTATTTTAAGGCTGTAGAAGTGAATGCACTTTAGTCCACAGTGCGTGTTTCACCAAACTCGACTGAAAAGATACTTTAGACTGCAAGGGGCTTTTAAACTTAGAAGAGTTTTGTAAACATTATCTGCAACTTAAAAAGGAAAATAGTCCTAAATAAGGAAAAAATAAGCAACAAAATTACAAAGTCTGTTTGGTTCTAAACACGTGACTAGAAAGCTGCTTAAGAAGTTGCAGAAACGGAGGGCGAGTGTTGAAGCGGCCCTCAAAATAACTGCCCTTATAGATTTTTGTTCTTTTTAAAATGAACTTATTCTCCCTCTTTGTAAAAAGGACGTTCCGAGAACCTGCTGCCAAGGCAGCACACTTAGCTAATACTTGGCAGCGCTAACGCAGCCAACCCTCGCGTTCCAAGCACCGACAGCCGTCCAACAACGTCGGGTATTGACTCGGCTCCCGCGCCGCACCCCCCCCCCCCCCTCCCCCCCCCCCCCCCCCCCCCCTCCCCTGCCACCGCAGGGCGAGCGCTCCATAAAACCACCCATTCACCTGGTGCGGCAAGAATGGAAAACCTGACGCTCGGAGGTTGTTATTTTTGTCTCACACGGCACTTGAACCGTCGTCAGGCTCCAAGTGCTTCGTCAGGAACGGGGGGTTTTCATCTTTATTACACAGAACACTGCCCAAACAGGTCCTGAAATGAGAACCTGCCACCGCAGGGCGAGCGCTCCATAAAACCACCCATTCACCTGGTGCGGCAAGAATGGAAAACCTGACGCTCGGAGGTTGTTATTTTTGTCTCACACGGCACTTGAACCGTCGTCAGGCTCCAAGTGCTTCGTCAGGAACGGGGGGTTTTCATCTTTATTACACAGAACACTGCCCAAACAGGTCCTGAAATGAGAACTTTAAAACGACACTTCTTTCTAAATGGTTTGTGCTGGATTATTTTACTAGTTTATTTTAGAGTGTTCTAGAGCCTTTTGAAATAGTATTTTTAGCTATCAGTGCCTGTATCCCTACTTGCACCTTCTTTTTCTCTCAGCCCAAGGCTCCGTGTATCCCGTGCATCGGGCAAAAGCCCTTTTACGCTGGCACCTCCTGACTGCCACCGGGCATCACAGGCACTGGCTCCCCCATTTCATTTCCTCTCTCATGTTCTGAATCAACATTTTGAAAAGAAACCATAGTAAGCACACCCTGACCTATTAAGATTTAAATTCCAGTTTAAATTTACATCAGATTCTGCACTTGGAAGACACAGAGAACATTTCTGAAGTGAACATACACCACGGCCTTTTATTGCCAGTTTAAGATAACGGGTTAGCCACATTTTGATGTCCCTCCCGCGTAAGGTTTACACAGGGAGACAAGTTTTTGTAGAAGATTAATTCAGGAAAGGCAGAACAACCTCTAGCCCACATGCAACAGCGTCCATGTGGAAGGGAAATGGAGCAACTTCAATACAGGTTTTTAATTACAACGGTGAATTATAGAATAGATCGGAAACATGGCCATCATCAGGAGCGCCGAGTTCCAGGGTAAACTGATTTGAGTTCCAAACAGGTTCCCTGCCCAGGGAGGAAGTTCTTTTAAGCTGAAAATTCAGGATTTTATGGCCTATTTTCAGGCTTAGCCAGGGCTGTTTGTTGTATCTGTATTTTCTACTGAGAAATTAAGACAAACTAGAACTCTATTAATGCTGTTGGTTTTCTTCCCTAAAAAATAAGAAAAACCCCCAAATGCCTAGCCCACGACATGTGACAGTTATTTCTCCACGTGCAGCATCCCACGGGCAAGCCGGCACCCTTCGGAGGCTGTCTTCAGAGTGGGTGGAAAGGAGGGAAAGCAATTTCTGACCGAAACACTCGCTGCAAGGCCAGAACACGGGACCTGCGCAGCAGTTACGCTTCAGCCTCGCCGATCGCACTGCGTGACTGTCCTGGTTCGTTACCTTTTTATGTTGACTGTTCTTACGAATAGACAGCTAGAAAATTGAAGTGAGACAAAATAGAACTCAATCGATAGAATTCTGCCATAGAAAAATATTAGCAGCTACCAACAAAATCAGTTAAACTTTAAAAATATGAAATAGCTATATTAAAATCATTGTAAGTATTAATTGCATCACTTTACTTAAATATACTTCCATTTTGTTTTATTTAAAGGAGATTGCTCTTGAAAAAAATTCAAGTCTCTGAATAGAGAGACTTGCTTAGATACCTGGGAATAGACAAAGTGCTTAATTATATCACTCGTTTATCTCCTGTTGTCCTCTTTTGCATTCAGGGCAGTCTAGTAACCTCATGTCTTAGGGAGGACACCACGTAGTTACGTACGTTGAACGAGAGCGAAAGGCTGCGACAAAGCTACGCTTGGAGACGACATAGTTCAGGTGTACTATGAGATGCCATTTCTGTCCACATGCTCTGTTATGCAGGTTACCCTCTGCCCAGAAGTGTTTAGTGACAAGGGAAAGTTAGGAACAAAGTCCTTTGAGGCCAGCAGCCCCCGCAAGGTAGCAACTCAGAAAGTTTCACAGGAATATAGTATAACAAGGCAGTACGACTGAACAAAGCATCCGTTAAGCCTCAAACGTGTTAAATTTATCATTCTTTCAAAGGAAGGGTTTAGTGCAGAAAGATTTAGCTGTGCGACAGATGCTTTAAGGAAGGCAAAAGCCTTAATGGAATTTAAAGTGAAAGAATAAAAACATAAAGCAGGACAAAGTAACGTAAAACTTCCTAAGCTCTAACTGTACTTTGCTTCTAATGCAATTTCTCCACAACACTAAAACGCAGCCCCGCAGCCTGCAGAGTTAATACTGCCACGTACATAAATCAACAGGTCGAGGTCAGGCCTGCCTTTCCGTACTGCATGAGCGAACACCAAGTAGGAAGCAAGGAGTAAATCTCTGCAGTTCTATTAGAACGGCACTGACACACGATCATTCCGTGCCCTTTGCCGAAGGTGACTGCAGGAGGTGAAGGGGAAGAATAAAAAGATTAAAACCTACAAGAAGGAAAAGGGGAAGATATTTCCAGAACATAATCAAGTATCTTAAGTCCACAGTACACGCCAGACGTGGTGCCCTAAAGCAGCACCTCTGAGTAAGTTCTGTTGTGCTAGAAGACAGAGGCAGAGAGAGCTAAACATCCTCAATTTTTATTTTAAAATACGCAGAGTTCTCACTAGGGCTGTGAACAACAGGTATGTTTGTGATAGAACAAGCCAACGAGTTAATTTAAAACAGATTAAACACAGGTTAAAGGAGGGAGAAAGCCTCCAGGAGACAACGGCTGAAGTCAGCGTGTTCAGGCTCCAGCCCTTCTCCTTCTCACAGGGCTTCGCTGCCTGTGTTCCACATATGGCTTCCTAGTAAAAAACCACGCTCTAGCCCATGCGCGAGTTTTATGTATGTTTGACCAAGGTCAAAACTTCACCTGCTTGAAGTTAAAAATAAGAAAAAGGTAAAAAACGCACTACAACCTCTGTTTTTATGCAGTCAAATAATTTCTTTCCAGCCACACCATAGCCAACTACTTTAAGAGGAGCCCACAGCTGTTTTAATACGCAGAGACTACTTTCTAGGTACCACACACTTTCTTCTCTTGGAAGGAAAGGACCTTTTACCATTTTACCTTTACAACAAATGCTGTGTACGCCAAGTTCCATGTTTCCCAAAATATTTGCTTTATTTTGCTATGTACATATTTGTATGTACACACAAGTATCCCTCTCGCCGACAGCCTGCTCGCCCTGCACCAGAGCCAAATAGCATAGGGGGAGGAACCAGCGAACAAAGGTGGCCAGGAGCAGGCTGCCACTGCTCTTTTCCCTCGCTCACTCTCTCCTAGCCAGCGGCTTTTTTCCTCTCCGCTGCCCCTGCTCTTTTCCCTCGCTCACTCCCTCCTAGCCAGCGGCTTGGACCCAGCCGGGCACACGCAGCCCACTGGGTCACTGCACTGGTGGTGACGGCCCCACCGTGCCTACCACCTCCTCAGGGACCTCCGTCCTCCAGTCACACGCTTACAAGGTGATGGCTGGGATTTTACCCAAAATTAATTTCTATCTCTAAAGGGAAACCCAGAAAGCCTACCCACCAATTCTCAGCAGCTTGGCCATATACACACACGCGGCAGTACGCTCCTTAGCGCTTCCCCTCTCAGCAGATTACACATTGCTCTCAGCGTGAGGAACACAAGCAAAGCAGCCTGATGATCGCGTGAAAGAAAACAGTGTAAGGCTGCAGAATGCAGTACTTCCCCCAGTATACTATGATTTTGCTTGAAGTCTTTGGAATATGTAGGTATTAAAAGATACAAGAAATTGCTCAGCTCTTTATACCTCAGAAACTCAATGACTTCCATATTCAGTTAAACCCATGGATCAAGTCGCTTTTAAAATATAGTTTACTTAAACTAAAATTAATGCCAAATTCTTTCAGCTTGACACAAGTGATTTTATGAAGTCCTACAGAACTCACACCAGGTGCTGCACACTACACAGCGGGCAGGGCACTGTTCATAAATCAGGTATTCCCACATAACACCTCACAAAAGCGGATACTTCCGGGATTATCAAGACCATTACAATTTCCAGTGACTCTGAGTTTGTTCTTGGTGTGATGCTTCTATTTCACAATTTTAAACAGAACAAAAATCTTAGCTTACATTACATTTTAAAGAGGAATGTCACTTTATTATACTTCCAGCGAAGTTCAGTCTGCCAGTCTAATCCCTCTCTCCCCCCCAAGCGATTTTGATCTCTTAGTCAAAAAAAATTCAGATTAGAATTTTTCTAAACCTACTATATCATTGAAAGATGTTAATTAGCATGAAATACTCATCTAGTTTCAGATTATTGGTAAGCATAGTGACAACATTTTAATGTTAAGAAAAGGGAAGGAAAAGCATGTGCTACATAAATAATGCATGAAAAACAGCAAACTTGTTTTTCCACCTGTTCCTCCACTACTAATACACATGAAGACTGCTGCAGGCAGTTTTTTAACCCAAACAGATAAAACCACAACATACTAAAGTATGTATGTCGGAGGCAGATCTTCCATAGAGCCCTGACAGCCTTACATACAATAGCTTTTCATGCTTGAGCTGCAGTGGCGTTAAACACGTGACTGTAATCCTTACAGAAGTCAGGTGCAAAGAAAGGAAGTTACAGGACAAGCACAAGCCTGAACTTGCCTGTATGAAGCCCTGCTGGTTCTCTGCAGAGTATTTAGGGAAGATCCTACAACAGAGCTAATCTCTAGGTTTCGTCAGGACTGCCACAAACAGATCATGCTAAACAGGAAAACCAGAAGTTCTTTATGGGTTTCCAGTACTAGAGAGGATAAATATTTAGGTTATAATAATAAATGTTACATGAAATTCAATAAAATGCAAGGAAGCACTGTGATTTCTATTAATTATTTAGAACTACCATCAAGTTTCCCAGTCTTAGCAGCATCCAAAAAAATTCACACCCAAATTGAACCAAAATATTTGATGAAAGTCTAAGAAGTCCAAGACAACTGTTTTTCAGTTGTTCCCCTCACCACAAACGTTAAAGACATCTAAAGTGATACTGGACTTGCTTTGGTTAGAAACAATTCAGCAGTAAGAGCTGACCTTACATACAAAACGCAGTTAGTCCTTCCGCTAACGGAGCCACAAGGCAGTCACATATATGATGTCCTTTTCTTCACACTGTGGTCATTTACTTTCCATTTTCTATCTATTTCTCTCACCGAGAAGACAACTAAGTCCATTTTCTCTACCCCGCTCTCAGGCTACCTTCTTCGCCCACAGACATCCCGGGGTGGCGGTGGTGAAGCACCGTGATCGCTGAGGCCTCCTGCCTGCGGTACCAGCCCAACACCTTCTGGTCGTACCACGTCTGGGTAAGTTCAAAGAGCCGCCGTGCACGCAGAACGCCTGCGCTCTCACTTCCGTGTCCAGACAGACACTAGCCACACTCTAGAAAGCACCGCACATACGCACAGGTGAAGTGTGGGGCAACCTGTCCAGGGTTCCACTGCAAGATGGAAGATGTCTTCCCCATGCATGAGACTCGTGAAATTTAACTGTCCCGATACAGTCAGAAAAAAACCTTTAAGAATGTCCTTTGTGGTATTTTCTCTACTCTCTCAGGCCTTTAAGGCATAGCATGAAGATACCAGGTGAGTACACGCTTACTGCAGGTGTTTTAATATCTAATTTTTCCCTCAAGGGTGTGTGGTCACATGTATCATTATGGATGTTCTGTGCTAAACTCCAGAGTCATGGTACCCACGTGGGTGTGCTTACACACACACAGGTCCAAAGGCACACACTGGTGTCACGGCCGTATCACAAGGAACAACACTGCCAGTGCTACCTAGAACTGTTCACCACCCCGAGAAAACCAGCGCTGGACCCTGTGAGGGTGTTATGGCCGTATCTTAGCACTGACTGAACCCAGCAGAACCACCTTCAGTTTACAGGTTGCTGTAAGAAAGAAAAAAAAAAGGCAAAAGAATACTGAAATTGACTCAGAGATATGACCAATTATCCAGAATTTAATCTGAAAAAAATAACTGGAAAGGTATCGCTGAAGTCTTATGAATACCTATCTTTTTTTCCCCATGGTGCTAGTATTCCGCAACATCAATGCCCTGCAATTGTCCCCCAGGAGCTGTGTGTATTTTTGTGTTCTGTTCATCACTTTAGCCACTTCTAGAACCAGCAAATATGCACCTTATCTGGAATTCTTCCCAACGGAGTTACAACATACTGTGTACAGAACAAACTTCTACTGGGGGGTAATCTTGTAAGAACGAGCTGCAATATCCTTCTTTAAGCATTACATCCTTATCTTGAATAACAAACCCACCTCTTGTTCACTTGTTGGTAGGATCATTTCTGTTTTATATTTTAGCAGGGAAAGATTACAGAACTTAAAACAACCACCACCAAAAATCTAAGCTAATGACGGTTCAGCTTCATTGTATGATGCCGCCCCATCACTCGCTGTCCAGGACATGTTTTGCAGCAACCCTCTTCACTGATTATTTATTGCTTTATGATTTTTGTTTGTTAATAATGGTTCAGGATGTCAACGTGCTAACAGGTTTCTCTTGCCCTTCTTTTTGCTTTATTAATAGCACAAAGCCACGTATTCTCCACTGTTCACAAACACTGACTTGCAGGAACTTTTGCCAGGCCATTGGCAGGGCACACACGAATATCTGAGTAGTTAATTTATAAATCGGTGACTGTGTACAGCTTCAAATAGCTCTGCAATACATGGTCAAGCTAATTAATAGATGTGGAGTTACGCTGGTTCATATTTAGGAAACTAAGACTGAGGTTTTTCTTTCTTCTAGCAGACTAATCAAAAGTTTTCATGCAGAATATTGCGTATCAAAAGCTACAGTAGGGATTCTAGAAAAAGAAGTCTGTCAATATGATTTTTTGGCTCACTTTAAACTTATAAATGGCCTTGAAAAGTAGAGCTATGTATAGCAGGAAGCTTCCACTAACGCAGTTACTGTTTTCATCAGTAGAGAAGTATCAAGAAAGGCTGGCTCATCTCCTCCTGGCTTTCTTACAGATCAGAGGTTTATACAGCACAAACCCAAAACGTTGTTATAAAAATCAGAAGGTACAAAACCTCACTCCTGAGGAAAAAAAACCAAACCCACACAGCTACTTGTATTTCCTTTTCAAGATAGCTCTCTGATTACTTTCCTTTTAGAGGAAGAGAAAGGAGTGGCTACTTCCAATGCAACTTCATTATACATAGAGTGGAGGAGTGTTTTATTAATGCTCTGCAGAAGCAGCTGGCCCGACATACTACCTACTTAAACTGCAGCCTCAAAGCTCATTTCCCACAAGTTTCCACCAGCCGAGGTGCTGAAGGGGGTCTGTAGTTGCTGGCACACTTCACTTGCCTTTCTCTCCAACATAACCTACGCCGAAGCAGAATGTTTCTGCTACACAAGAGACGACGCTGATGCGGTGAGATGGGACAAGGTGACAGATCTCTAGTTAAATGAGCTGGTGGAGGGAAGGGTGCTGGGTGTCATCTTTCTAAGACAAGCGAAATAGGATTCCAGCTGAGAGGGTCAATTTATATGCCAAAGTAAGCCGACAACTCTGTCCTCCCTTTTCAATTTTTTTAATTGAAGTGCAACAAGCTACCTTCATCCTAAATGATGGAGTTTTCTCTTTTTCTGCTTGGCTTTCCTACCAGTGAGAGGGACACTTAAGTGTCGTATCACAGAAGCAGCAGGAGAGCTGTAGCCTTGAGAAGTACCCGTTCATGTGGCAATTTTGCTCATTAATCAGAAAGAAAATAGACCTTGTTTTGAAAAGCAAATACTTGCAAGGGAAGTGTTTTAAAAAGGTATTATTGCTTAACATTACAGTCTGATTAGAAATTTTTCAGCAAGGAGATATGTTTTTAGCAAAATAAGAGTTTTCCAATTCAGTTACAACGATTTTTTCTACAGGAGTTGACCTCACAGTTTCTGATACAGAAAAACCTCTCATTTCAGCACACCAGAATGAGGGGAAAGAGAAAACTCCACAGGGTTTCTCTTAGTTACAAATGTAAAATGAAGGGGTTATCACGGGGGAAAAAAATCAGATAGGACTCGAGATTGAGCTTCACACTCTTAATTACATTCATATTAATTTTCAATTTTAATGAAATTGTTAGCTTGCTTTAAAAGCAGCTAGAAAACAGTTGCCAAAGGACCTCTATGATCTGTTAGCTGTTACTAAGGAGCTCTAACTTACTAGCTTACACGTACAGGTTCGTAAGAAATGCTAACTACTGGGTAAATGGCAGGCCTATTCAGGAATCATTAGCTTACTCCTCTCTTAACTGACCAACGGTTTATCAGCCTTGACTCAAACCAACTTGCACTGATCCCAGCAACGACAGGCATTTGGCTCACTGCCGAGAGGTGTAAGGGCTCCCAGAGGGCGGCAATGTGCCTGCGGAGAACCCATCCCCAGTTATTCATAGCACAGTGTTACTGTCCTTACTACGGGTATCGCTGTGCCGCTTCACAGCTGAGTATGCATTTCAGAAAGCAGGACAAAGTTGTGGAGACCTTTAGAATGACACAACTTCACAAGCAAACCTGCATTTTGTGAATATCTTCAACTATGGTCTTTTAGACCTGAAGAACAGTCCGTCCTTTCATACACGAGGAGAATACCAAGCTCAGGGCTCATCCTCTGTCAGGCAAGAACTCCCCTTACTATGCACACTGTTAGAAGTTTGGGGGGTTTTTTTCTCCCCGTCTTGTGACTACGACAGCACAGGGCAATATTTTAGTCCAATACCTGCTTCCATGGATTACCTGCAGAAACCAGAAAATTTCTCCTGAGAAGAACCCAAATTTTTCCTAATCCTTACCTGTCAGACTGTAGATCAGCCTAAGCTTTTGCACACCTGTTTCCAGACAGGTTTCAACAGAATGAGACTATGAAAAAAAAACCCCAAACCTATAACACAAAGTAATCTTTAAATAAATTATCAGTCTTTGTTAGTTTAGAGAGGAGATTTTGTCTTCCCCAATTTTCCTTTTATCACGCTGAACTTTGGCATTATAGTTCCATTGGTCAAGACCATGCAATGTAGTGTTTTTCTTACAACTGGGCTTTTTACAGTTTGACAAGCAAGGAATAGTTTACAGTTAGTTCTTGAGCAATAAGCACCAGGTATGGGCCCATAGTATAATTGTGGGTGACTGCTGTAAACACTGTTGCCATCCAAACAAACCAACTGGGACTTTAAACCCCAAGATAATAAGTGAGTTGTAGTTACAATAACTGGCAGGTGCCAAAGAAGATAGCTGGGAAGATATGATAAGTAGTATTAAATGAACAGGAAATAACTTCCCGATTCCTTGAGCAAGTGAAGGCTACAATCGTGTTATGAATGCAGTATATTCTTCTACTTCAACTTACTCATATTAGGTTATTCTGTATTAATTCAGTGAGCCTCAACCAGACTTGAAAGATACAGCTACTTAGTACAAAAGCTCTGCATCAGCTGGAATATCCAGATTTCCATTTCATTCTCGTTTCCCTCTTCTGCTCCCATCTCATTTGGCAGAACAACACAATTCCTGGCATTTTTACTTGATTCTTTTTTCCCTTCTATGCATTTTACCCTCTACTTCAAAAGATTTTCTTTCGTATTTCTTTTCCATTTCGGTTTTTACACTGCCATGGGATTGGTATCCATTTTACTTTCTCATTACATGAAGACCATGTTCTGTGTTTCCTTAGAAGGAAAGGCTGACTGTGTTTTTGATACAAATCTTTGGATCACACTTGGCAGTAAACATACTCTAGGTCACCCGGCAGGTTTGGGTTTGAAGTGTAGAATGACTCAGTGCAATGTTCCAGTAAGGATTCTTCTTAAATTCTATTCTATTACCCATCTGAGCAGTGTTGTCCTTTTGTAATTAAGTGTAAGAAGATTTATGCAACATGACTGAATTTAGAGTAATCTAAATCTAATTAAGTATCTGCCACCGCTGAAGGTGCAACAAGAGAGACCTGAAGCCTTGGTTCCTGCCTTATTCCCCTGTCCACTATCCAGGCATTTGATTTTAGTATGAACAGTATCTGCAAAAGTTACAGCTCGATACGCTACTGCGGGAAACAGGAGAAGAGGGCAATCTTCTTCTAACACCTTCTTCTACAGCCAAGAAGTACCTGGTGGCTGATGGGGGAAGCACAGCGCTGGTGGAGGAGGCACCTACATTCAAGATGAGTCAGAGATAATTAGCTGGCAGATAGGCTTTCCCTTCATTTCTGCTGCAGATGACACCATCAGGCAAAACACACAGCAGGATTCCTGACTACTGTGGAGTCTTGCCATCCGTAAGCCAATTGTGGTTAAACTGGTAAACCATGGAGGGGGGGAGGGGAGCTTGTTTGTTTTTAAACAGATTAGTTTCAAGCATTAAATACTGACTTTGGATGTTTCAATTTTTATTAGTCAGATGAAAACGTTTCTGGTTGTCCAAAGACCTAAGCACTGGACATCCAGCCCACAGCACCTCCATTTGTGCTCAAATACTGAAGCATTCCAAAACACTTTAGAACCTGGTCATTATTGGTTTATCTGATTCATTGCGAAGAGCCAGGATAACATCTTAAATAATAAAAATATAAGGATCTACTGACATCTGTGGGAATGCTGCTATTGGTTTCAGTTAATACAGGAAGAGGCCTTTTACTATATTTTTAAACAAGTCCGAATGTCAGATTTGAGTACAGATAACAGGCACACAGAATCATGGAAACTGCTCCTCTCTGCTTCTTTGCCAGTCACCTTTAGGCTCTTGCTCTTCTAAGACAAGCTAGTGTGCCAGCTCACCTGATGCTCAAGAGAATACATTCCAGAAAAGCAGTTCACAGGCATGTGAAAACCTAACTGAGGACTACCAACCTTATCTTGGCAAAGATAACAGAAGTAATATGCACGATAGAGCTGCTAGTGGCCAGTAACACGTCCTTTGGCAAGTGTAAAGGAACTCACAGAAGAGAGAATTCCCCCATGGGCTGGGCCTACAGTAACTCTACTACGGTTAACAGGGCCCACAAACGAGCGCATCAGCAGTTTGATCTAGTCTTTACACATCCAATACTGCTCCGCATGCACCTGCATAATTTTAAAATATTAAGTGCAGTAAATTATTTTTTTCTTTTTAGCAGAGAGACTCCTAGAGACAGCTGGGGTGCATTGTATTTCTTTGCTAAACAGTTCAGTATTGTAGCCCAGCTTCAGAACTATTGAGACATCCCATGAAAATGCAAGTGATCCCTCAGACTCCTAACCACATTATCCTACCTTTTCCAATGTTCACTGACATTCCTTACCTCTAAATTAAGTATTCTGGATCTCTTCCAGCAGACTCTGATAGAGTTGCTGTTTTCCCTAAGAAAGGATTTTTCTGCAGTTAACAGTTTACTGAGAAGATGAAGAGAAAGCAGTGTTGGAGCCCTGACTGAAGGAGGCCATGCCTTCTCAATACAGTGTATCTAGAAAAAGATTTACAATTGCAGGGAAGAATTCATAGTTAAACAAAATATTTTCAATCACAATCCTGTGTGGTCCCTAACAACAGGGAGAAAGTTATTTTCAGAATTCATGTCGAGACTACCCAATGATGGTATTTTCAAACAAGCAGAAGATATCCCAGTCATAGGAAGATCAGTAGATTACTTCCATGACCAACTGCTTGACTGTAAAAGTTGTAATCATGCATTTGTTGATATTTTTGTAAGACTCTGCATGGTTATTACATTTAACTTCCTTGCACTTTTGTTCTATAGTTTGAAACCAGCAACTCTGCTTTCTGTAAACAACCTGCAGAACAAACACAGAAAGCGCCCGAACGAGCCCTGTTTGCTTTGTTCTGTTTGCTGTGCTGCCGCTCCCGACTAACACAGACGTTAACACTCACACAGAAGTGGTTTCAGAGCAAATCAAGAATGTATGCGGGCACATGGAATCTACCAGCGGCCACCATTCAAGGAGACCTTCTCCTCAATTCTGCTTCAGCAGAATCATTAAAAACCACATTTACTGAAAACATCCTTTTTAATCAGCTGAACTAACATACTGTTGAGAGTCACAGGAGCAGACACAGGCGAGATCACCGAGTCCTACATTGCCCACAACCAAAAGTTCAGAGACAAGACACCCGACAGAGTTATTTTTGTCAAAAAGCAAATGAAAACTTTAATACACAACAAAAGAAACTGGAACTGCACTGTAACGAGGAAACATTTGTTTAATGTTAGTACCTTATTGAAGTATTTGTAATATTTCTGAAAACAACTTCACTTTTGTACATTGAGCAGTATTGTTTCGATGCTAGCCAAAGAGCTGCAGAAGTAAGTGCTGCTGCTGATCTTTCAGAAATTCAGAAGTTATTTTCAGTAAAGTACAGAACTTGGGTCAATTTTACATTAATATACATGTACTCCACATTTGAGTGCAGTTTATCTTGCAAAAGCTCAATTAGAAAATAAATCTTATTCATCTGAGATCTTCTAGTTATATACTTGACCTAAAACAGTGAAGCAGAACTAAAAGCTTCACAATGGAACTCACCCAAAAACTTGTATTAGTTTAGAACTGCTGTCATATGCTAGGACAGTAGTAATAATTTCATCATTAATCGCTGAACTAAAAGTAAAGCTACACATTTTTCCATATCAATTTATCCTAGAATTACATGAACTTAAAAAGCCCCATGCTTCTGAATGTGCACACAGGAAATACATTCACAAAAGTAAGAAAAAAAAAAAGGTGATTTTGTCAAAACATTGTGTCTTAAAGAAATAATCTATATTAAAGGAATCTAATCCCATCCATCTATGTGTTATTTAAGAGTAAAACACACTGTCTGATCCTTCTTTCTCCACATCTGTTCTGTGAACTGCCAACAGGAAAACAAAAATAAAGTTTATATTTTGAAGTAATTGTAAAAAATGACATTTCACTTACCCAGTTCTTTAGAAACTGGAGAATCAGCTGATATGTCCCCAATCTTTGCAAGGCTATCATAATATGCTCTTCCAGCTACTACCATAGCTGGGGGGGAGAGGAGAAAAAGGGAAAAAAAGTCATGTTAAAAAATAGAAAGTATTTTCCCCCCCTTTTATTGTTTATAGTTCAATTCCAGTTTTACAGGAACCAATAAGCTCTTTACTATATATCACTGAGGTTTCAGTTATTCTCAGTTAATCATTTCCTTGTTATAGCCGATTTGAACAGCAAAGCCAGTTTTGCTGGAACGAACACGGAAACATCAGGATTCAAACTGCAGGGAGGCCGGCAGTGCGGACAGATTACGTAAGTAGTAGATCGACACCTTGCATCTTCACAGTATCTAGAACCGAACTGCACACCACAAAGAAAAGAAACAACAAGGACACACTGCCAAGGTTTTGTCGTGAAAGGCAGTGAAAAATACTTATTGAAGTAAGTCTTCATAAATTTTTGTAGCAGTACATTTTTAACCCGAAGTGGAAGCCAAGCAGCCTCTCCCAGTTGTCTTCAGAATACTTTTTTCTGAGGAATATAATTGGCAATTGCCAGTTACAGTATTTTTAGGTCTGTATCTTAGTTTTTACTAGCAAAGGTGACATCTTTGATTACCTAACAGCATGTTCACTGAGAAGCCTGAAACTCTTCCAAACGAAACACTCTTTGTGAGGCTCTGTTGTGTTAGACGAGTAATTTCTACCTAAGCTGTGTCTCACAGGTGCTCTATATTCAAACTGCCTGAACAGACCAATTGCACTGGTGCTGCTGATGGAGCAGTATGCCACCTGTACACAAAGGATTTATGCCATTCCAACTCTTCCTGTCTAATGCTTTCTCAAGACAATCTTTTATCCTAATACAGGCGCTAAAAAGGAAGTAAGTGTGGGATTTCTCCTGTACTAATCAAGAATTCCACTTGTTCAGTCTCTTCGTCAGTACTACGGCTACTAAATTACTTCTGTAGAAAAGAAGTTTTGATATTTTATCCTCAAAATGTGTAAAAACGCACTGTAGAACTACCAGAAGTTCTTGTAAGTTTTGTGTTTTTGTCAGCCTACTTTGACTTGTTTGGAAAGCTGCCAAGTATTTGTTTAGCAACGGAGTACTTACTCCTTGTTACAGATCTATTTATACCACTTGGAATTTACAGAGACAATATTAACCGTTTATGAGAGCCCCGAAATGAATTTAATGTAATTTCTCAACAGTTGTTGCAACATCGTAAACGTTTATTCATTTGAAATTACGCATTCAGGCTAGATCTGCTTTACTGGCCAGTCTGCAGAGGGCAGCTTGTGAGAACACAATACCTACAGGCCTCTCCGGTGTTGCTGTGCACAGTTACATTGCCAATTACCAAGGACAAATTAGATTAAAAGAGAAGAACCACATCAAAATGTATCAACAGTAAAGCTGAACTCTCAGAAACTGGTATAAAAAAACCACTTGCAGCCAAATGTGAAAACACTTGTTATTACTTCTAGAACTATCTCTAATCCCTGAGGTTTGGCATTAGATAACCCCGCTGTTAATCCATCAGGTAGGCATTGATACAAATAAATCAACATTTCCTATTTTCATCTCCAGCAGGCTTTGGTTTTGTCTTTTTCTCAAGCCTGGTCTAAAATCTGCATGACGAGACATTTCAGTGTCTATTTGGCAATGCCCTATTTGTGCAGTATCCCATTTCTCCGAGGGCTAGATTACATGCAGGGAAAAGATATGCCGCAGCCTCGAGTGAGGCAAAATGAGAGAGATTTCACATTGCTTTAATACCGTATCAAGCAGCTCAACAGGTCTGCAGAGCTGAAAGGGAGCCGGCTATAGCAGGTCCTACAATACAAGTTTTGGGAATCTAGAGCCCGGTCTTGGAAAGCCACTCTGGGATAGTTTCTGTGAAGTCAGTGGTGGAAATAAACAACCACATAAGTTTGAGAGACTCGGCCCTGCGATTCAAATTTATTCCTTCTGATTCTGACTACATTTAAGAGATACCATCAGGTTTGGTACAGATAAGAAAAATTATTCCACTCCTGCAACTCTTGCTCATTCACGTTGTTCTGTTCACAGGATTACGTAGGTAGCGATGTGTATAGGTGAGCAGGAACAGATCCAAGAATGTGAAATATCTTTGGAAGATATTTCCAGGGGGGGAAAAAGAGAACATCTAATTTACATAACAGGTTTTTTCCATTTATGTTATTCTAATGCAGGTTATTTACACTTTATGCTCAGTTTATTTTGCAGTAGCTCTGTGCCTGAGTGTTTGGATAAAGAAAAAAAGAGAGAAGGTCCATATGTTTGGGTGTTTGCACTCCTCCCACCAGTTAAACATATCCAAAGTTCAACTTCGAAATTAAGTTTATACACAACCCTCATGTCTAATATGTATATTTAAATTAAAATTAAACTTTCTTTGTAATGTTAGCAACTAGAAGACTTACCATTAACAGCTTTTTCATAATTCTTCCCCAAATTTATTAAATTCCTCAGTCCTGGATTGAACTGTTCCATAACATTCTAGTGAACAGAAAACAAAATTCATGTTATAATCAAGGCAGTTCAACAGTGGATGGAATATTTCTCAGTATCACTTAAGTCTAGTTTTGTGTTTCCTATGTACAGCATACATCTGATAAGTCTGTGGATGGATGAAAAAGAGCAGACTTGGGAGGCAGAAGACAGCAAAGGATGGAAGGGAGAAGAAACTGAGCATGCAAGGTCAACAAACAGGAAAAAAAGGTAAGCTGTTTCATTAGGGGTAAAAGGAATCTGGCTGTTTATACTGTAAAGGATGTCAAGTATATGATCAAAGTTTGCACAGATCATCCTTTTATGGTAGGTGATTGTGAAGCAAGAATGACAAGAACACCTGTATCCATTGTTTCATAAATTCAGACAATAACACGAACTTGCTGACAGTGGTTTAAGATTTCAGTTCTTTCCCCCAGGCTCAAAGAAAAAGAAGTGAGGAAAAGGGGAAAAAAAAAAAAAAGAAAAGAAATGCACCAGATACCTTGTTAGGGGACCACAAAGCACTTCATTCATCTAAGTTACAGAGAGCATTCAGGGAAATGAGCTGTTTGTGTGTTTTGTTTGGGTTTTTTTGTTTGTTTGTTTGTTTGAAAATGCTGCATTTTATTGTGTGAAACTGTAGTTCTTTCAGAAAGAAAATGAAAGTGATGACCTTATTTAAATAGATGGGGGGGGGGGGGGAATCTACTGCAGCTGCTTTGGCCGTTAAATATAGTTATTGGCTGAAACCACCAGGATCTGAAATCCAAGAGTGCCAAGCATGACTCCTCTCATACCTAGCAAATGCTATAAACTGATGAAGTGGTAGAAATTGCGACTGGCAGTTTTGTAGTTCAAGAAAATAACTACACCATTAAACAGGAAAGTTTCAAGTCTTTGCAAAAAGTAGAAAATAAGTTAAGCCACAAAGCATGAATGTAAATTACAATTTTCCCAAAGTTGGGGGTTGAAGAAAAGAGGAGAAGCAGCTTTTGCCCACTCCAAAAAGGAAAAATCACCCACAGAGTTTGAGTTGTCCCTGGTCACAGGACAACTGTGAGGCTTCAACTTCCCCCTTTTGAGTCGAAGACAGTAACTCTCTGCCCTCCCCCCATCAATATTCCAATGACTTATCTTGTTATGAGCACTAAAAAAAGCTGACATGCTGATATAAATGCAGTAATTATTCACTTCTCAGGATCACGCCCTTTTAACACGTCTCAAACAAATGCAGCATAAATAGTGTTATTCCAAAATAATCCGTGTTGCAATTAACTTTTGAACAACACTAAGTAAGTTTGAAAAAGAGCCCTCTGAGCTTCACTCTTCTGGTGTCTTCTTGGTTTCTTCAGGTAGAATTGCTACTGGAATTAAAGACGCAGCATATTTGTTTAATAAAACCCCCTTTGTATGTATGTAAATAACTACCACGGTACAAGTACTCCAGGATTTGCCATGGGTGTGCCTGGTCATTTAACAGCCAAGGATGGACAGTGCTCTCATCCTTTCTTTTCTCTCTGCCATATAAAACACAATTTCACTTAACACCAGCTGCTAAGTCTCAGGAACAATTTAGTAATTAATATTTTATTTAAAAAATAAATCTAATACAAGCCCTCTATTTCCACAGAGGAGAACTGTACAAGTTTCTGCAGATTCTACACCTTATTCTCCCAGAAGCTTTCTCACAAAACTATAGCTGTGATATTGCTCTGTAGAACTTCCTTTCATGGCAGTGAAGTTCAAGATACCTGAAAACTTCATTCTGTTATTCTTACTATTTTTATGACACAATTCACGTCTTTCTAGATATTGCTCACACAGCAGAACTTTCAAGTTCAGAGAATTCAAAGTAGATGCTTTCTGTTTACAAGAAATACAAGTTAAATACTACCAAGCTTTTGTCTGTTATACTACTAACAGAATGAAGATACTTATGTTTATACATACATGGACCCAGAAAGAACAGAATAACATTGCATTTGTCTTATTTTCAGGCAAGGTCATTCAGACAGAGCTTTGTTATTATTTTTCACGAGTGCTGTACCTGAACTCCAGTCAAAAAAGAACTGACTTCAGATTTCACCAATACTACCTTCACAGTCACACTGAGTAAGATATACTTAAAAAAAAAAAAAGATAAAACTATTTGGTCTGATACCAATGTAGTAAATACGGTATCAAAAGCAGCCACAGAACAAGAATACCCAGCCCCATTTGTACAAGTGAAATGCAACGGGGATTGTTTTCTGGTCTATACCATTAAACTCTTACCCACCCAAACACGATCACTGCAAGAAAACCACCTCTTGTCCCCAGGCCCTTGATTTGTGTTAACTCACAAACCACATCCAGGAATCATTTGGGAAAGCGTGTTTCAGGTTGGGCCAACAATGCCGAGGGCTATTCTAACAACTCAACAGTATGGATTTTCAAGCTCTAGTGTCTGGGAACATCCCTCCTCCCACCCCAGCTCTTTAATTTGCTACTGTAAATGTTGCTGCTGTACCTGTTGCCCTCCCCATGGCTGAGGCAGTGCAACTGCGAGTCTCTTGTTCCAAAGGGTAACTCATCTCTTCCTAGTCCAACTTCCTGCCATTTCTTCCCAGCAGTATACTCAAGATGATGGCTGTTGGCATATATGGAGTCAGTGAATCATCAGGAAAGAAAATGGGTGAATTAGAGGACTGTGTTAGGACACAGAGTCCTGCCTTCCAAGGATATGGGGGAGAAAAAAGGTGCACATGATTTAGAAGCTGCGTGTGTATGTGGCAGATAAGAATCCCAATGCCACCTTGAATTGCCACCCTAAACTGAAAATTATTTTCTTGAAAGACAGATCCTGTCCCTGCTTACCCTGCTCCTCGCAACTAGAGCTTAAGGAGTAAAAGGGACCCTTGAGGAGTAAGGTGACCCTTACTGTCACCCACCCAGAGAAATCTTAACATTAATATGATAATTATTGGCCATAAAAATACTGATTTTTGGAGCGACTACCTTAAGGATTCAGGGGTTAATATTGCAATTCTCCTGACATCTTCCAATTCAGATTTCAGAGAAGTGTGATTGCACCTGTGTCATTAGTTGTTTCCATTCAGGAGGAAGTGAACAAAACCCAGCAAAAATGCCCCCAACATCTGCCCTCTCTGAAGGCAAACCCCAAAGCTCTTGACTCTCACTAGCCGACTCGACACGTATCAGGCATTCTTGTAGAGTGGATACAGACCATGCTGTGGAAACACAACACATCCACTGAAACACAGAGCTGAGGAGGAGCTCCAGTACATCACATCTGCTCAACAGATACGGAAAGCTGCTGGGAGAGATGAAGAAACAATTTATAGCTCAGTACCTTCAGTAGCTGGAAGGCATACAACTAATGGATCTTTTCTCCATCAGACCAAGCAGTCCCTGGAAGTTTTTCAGTCTTCACGCTGCCACAGTGGTTGATTGTTCACAGAAGTGTCTGCCCCAGTCTCTAGACGTGAACGCCCAAGAAGCGGCAAAAACCTTAGCAGTGGAAATTCCCCTTTGGAATTTGCTTGGTTTAACACAGGGTACGGTTAGCTGATCCTCACAGCACTGTGCAAGGCTCATCTACTTTCCTATTAGGGACTTCTGTTTGATAGAAAGACTTCGCTTCCCTGCTCCCCCTCCCCTTCCCCCTCCCCTCCCCCGATGATCTGATGAAATCATACTTAGAAGATTTTCCTCTCCAATATTAAAAAGGAGCATAACATGTATTTTTTTTTTAAATTTCTACTCAAAACTAGATTCTCAAAGCAAACAAAAACCTGGCTGTGCTTCTAATGGTCTTTTTGTACAGTTAACCACTGCTGCTGTCTTTGAAGTACTGCCCAGGAAGAAGCATCTAGAGCACTTATTCAAAAAGTGAAACTGTCACTGGCAACTCCCTCTTCAGGATCAGGTATAAATCTGGTATTGCCAAGACATTTCAGAGCAGTTAAAATGACTGTATTATTCTGTTCAACTTCAGAAGCCGGGGGGGGGAGGGGGGAGCCACTCAGAAATCCATTTTATATAGCTATTAGTTTTCAGATGTTGTCTTACAGTTGTATTGATTCCCTTATTTGCAGCCTAAAGAAAGTGTCATGAAAGTGAGTGGGACTGAACATCAGTGCAAAATCACAAATCATACATTAAAGCCAGATCTGAAAACTTCTAAAAAAGTAGAGATGGTGGAACAAAGAACAATTTCTGATCAAGAGAACCATTAATTTAAAATTATCGTAAGTCTCAGAAAATATCACAATCTACTGTGCTGTACAAAGTCATGGGAATGCAGCTTCAGTCTTAATCCAAGTAGACATGATCACGAAAGAAAAAAAGCTGTGAGAGACAGCAGTTCACAATACATCGTTTGCCTGTACTGTGAGGAAGACAAACTAGGCCTCCTAATAGTCAATTTAGTGTCCTATATTCTAGTGACACACTACCTCATGAACAGAATTAATTAACCAGAAGAGAAGAGGAAGCACATGATCAGATCCTACAGCTTTCTATTATTTAGGATGAATGGAAATAAACGGAAACACTTTCAAAACAGGCAACAGGAAGCATCTTTTTATGCAGAGAATTTTAAGAGTTGGCAAAAGTGACCTTCCAAGAAAAAGCGTAAGAGAAACCTATTCTGGTCATTCAAGTTGTCAGACCCTTCTATAATCCAGTATGTAAGTCGCTATGTGCCTTTCACCACATGAAACCAACGTAACCAGCCTGGTAGCAGGGAGCTGACTGAAGAGGGACAAACCTTCTATTTCCACTTGTTGCGTACAGGTATTTTATCTTCTGCAGTTCCTGATAGTCATATAAACAACGTTAATCTTCAAAACAAATGACAGCCATTGTAAAAGTGCCTTCCTGTAAATGCTCAGCTCTGCCTTTGACTTAAAGACACACCTCGCAGAACAATAGCTCAGCAGGTAAGAATACAGCTAAACAATGCATAAACTCCCTGCAGTTTCAAGTTTACATCCTGCAGGCACTCCTACAAGAGTGGCTAACAGTGTATTTGGGTGGAAATCTGAAGTTATGAAACTGGCACAGAAAAGTAGGTCTTGGTGTCTAACATTACTCACATTACCATCACTATAGCTATTCACAGCTAACTTCTGTAGAGCTACTAATAACTTGTTATCCCTCAACTTGGAAAACAGTAAAATTAAGTTTTTGGAAAAAAGTCTTTAGTGTTGCTACACTATGTCTGAGAACCCACTTAAGGATATTCACGAAGCTGTAGAGAAAGTCAATCATACGGTGCTGTCCTGCACTTCAAGCATTTTGTACATTATTGCATTTCACCTCCTTTACCTTTCAAAACCTACAGTACCGTTTTCAGAAGGTCATGATTAAGCCCTCAACACATCTCGTGTTAAGCTACCTCAGTTGTATGTTAGTGCAATATTGTTTTAAAAAAACAGAATGGAAAAAATAAATCAGGATGGCAGTGTTTAGTCAAAAAGACTAATTCTTATGACTAATTATTAGTCAGCTTGATGGAACGTTTCTTGTTTAAGAGAAACATGAATACATCATCCATCGGTGTGTTTCAAATACAAACTTTTCCAGGTTATGAACACATGACCCAGAATAGACTAAGTAAGGTCAAAACGGGTACTTCGCACTGAGACAGAACTGGACTTTATACACACAAACACCCAGTGGCTCCTTTTCCCCCAACTTGGATTTGTATTTCAGTGATGCAAACTAACCGCCTTACTGCGGCACGTGCTAGAACTATAGGTGAATTTTGATTTTGGCAAATAAAAGTCTGGTAGCTTAATCTAACTGAAAGTCTTCAAAATATGGAGACATGGAATTTAGGGCTTTAAACCACATTTCTCAGATATATTCCCATGATAAAACAATATAGCCTACCACAACAATTCTACATGCCCCTGTAGAAAACACATGCCCCTCAGGGGAGCACAGCACTCCACTGAACAATCAGAGTTGGTTGGTGGTGGTGTTTTGGTTTTAAATTACACTTTGGTTGATAATAAAAAATGCCTGGCTATGATTTACTTGAATACAGAGAAATTATGTTTGAAATCCAAGATTAGAAACACCAATGAATTACATCTGTCAGGCTATTATCAAGAGTTCCAGAAACCTCAGACCACAGGAACAATACGTGAGCTGCTGCCCAGCCCTCAGACCACAGAGACGGAATGACAACTCCGTACTTGCCTGTTCTGTCCCCTTTCCCCTGCATTGTGTGTTGTAGCTGGATGCCAAGTGGTTTTCCCCCGTATACAGCAGATAAAATGAATCTGTGTGAGCTGCAGTGACACACCAACCTGTTACACCAACGCGTAACAACTTCCTGGGGGTTACCAATGACGTAGCTGTGTGCGTGAGGGGGGTCACACAGTGTCCCCTCACAGCATGCCACATGGCTGCAGTGAGTTGTAAGGGCAGGGCAGTGTCATACCAGCGAACCCTCAGCAGTTCCTTGGCAGAAGGGTGGCTGTGGCCCTCTTTAGTCACAGGCTCCCACACCCTTAGGCTTCATTTCGCACGTGCCATTCCTATCATGCATTAAAGTGATTCTTCAGGTATTACATAAAGAGTAAATGTCAGCCTTGATTTTTGTGTGCACACATGCACGTATTTGTGGATTAAGTTGTTTATTTAGTCAGGTTAGCTAAAAAAAAAAATGTTGAGGTATTCACTTTGATGATGTTGCCAGAAAAAAGGACAAATAAAATACAAACACAAGGGCATTATGTAGCCACCTGATGCCTTCTGTAAGTCTATTTTGAAGCTTTGTGTACAGGTTACTATGTATTTAATAAATCCAAGGGATTAGCACAGTAAGAAAATAAAAAAGGAAAACAGACTAGCAAGGCATTCAATTTCATTTCCTAACATTTTTCCAGGTCACCCAAAAGTCGATCTGTTTATTTTTGAGAAGTGGAAAGCCTGTGTCGGCTCCGGCAGCACACAGACGCCATCGCTACCTACACTGAACGGGCTTCCCCAGGCCAAACCCTTCGTCTTACCGGTAAGAGAAACAAACGCGGGTCCCCATTTTATCGACACCGGCACGGTGCTTCTAGCACCGTACTGCCGGGATGCACGCAGCACGAGCGGACACCACGCCAGCGGTACTGAACAAAGGCGAGCGCGCTCGCGGCGCAGGCACAGAGAGGTCGTCGTTTGTTGTAGGTGAGGGAGCTGTGAGTACCGCCACAGCAATGCTGATGGCACAGGCTAGCACTCTGCTCTTAAGAACAGCTATTTTCATGATTTTAACTCCGACACAGAAATAACTACTTTAGAGCAGACCCAGAATCCATTCTCTATCTGAAGCAGCCTTTGTACCTTATCTGGATAAAGATTCAATTTTTAATGAGGGCAGGGCAGGAGGGTTTCCAGGCCTGTGAGTAGCAGCTATGTGATGCAACACACCAGACCTCTCAAAATACCCACACAGAAGATGTTTCATTGCACTGTCAACATTAACTTCGTATTACTCTGCTTTTGCTGGTTGTTTCGGTCTTAAATATCCCTTTGAATTAGTTTAAAAAAACAAACCAACATTTCAGCTGTCAACTTTCCCAGTAAGTACTGAATAACAAGAAAGGTTTTTGTTTATTTAGAAGGTTATTTGTTTATTGTCTGTGATTCCTTTAAAGCCTATTTTATATCCACTAAAACACACGAGATATTTTCGTCCCTCTCCTCTGTAAAACAGTTTTAGCTGGAAGTCAACAGAGTAAGACATTCCTTTGTTGGCACAGCCCCGAACAGTCAACTTCCCAGGTTTCTCTTCTGTGACCCTGTATTTACAGGCTGCTCTTCTCAGAAAAAGGAATTTATGTTTGCTTATGGCCTTGCTGTGAACGTAACCGATATCAGAAAGCACCAGACCGTTTAAGATGACCTGCACCACTGCTAGAGGACAAAATTAATATCCAAGTCACCTCATTTTTTCAGTAGTTTTGCATGAATTTGCTACTTAGTTCCAAAGAAAGTAAACAACAAGTACAGCATCACACCAATATAACTGGGGTACTTGACGAAGTCAAGTTGACTTGTGTGTTGGAAAACAACAAAACTAACAGCAAAATGCTCCAGTAAAAGTTTAGAGACCTTTACATGATAACATCTTCAGAAATATGAAAATATTTGGTAGTAAACCAGTAAGATTTAGTAAATAGTAAAACAGAACAATCCCCTACAAGGCTTTCCTTCGGGCTCAAAGTTGCAAATGCATTGCAGCTGGGCTCATTTGCATGATTAAATGGATTTGCAAATTTAAGTGCTGTCTCTGGTACAACACACTGTGCAGACCTAAGGTTACGGACCCAGCACTGCCACTGCTACTCTACCAAAAGCACGATTCTTAAGGGAATTTTGCCCAATTAGAATCAGTGTTTTGGAAGGGCCAAGTTTATAGACAGAAAAAGTTGAAAACAACTGTCCAGTGGCCATATGCAAAATACTTTTAATTCTACAAATAACGAGGCATTTTGGAAAGTTTCAAAGTCAGCCGACCGAAATCAGACTACCCTCACCCGTCCGTGCTTTGGGGCAGCGCTAGGGTGTACGACCACAAATCTCAGCAGCAGCTCGGGACGCAGGCCACCAACTTAATTCAGGGTTAAGCCATTTTTAGGCTCCGGCCCGTATGAAGAAACGGTTTAAGCAGAGGACCACAAGCACCGAGATCTTCAAACCACCTTATCATCCAAACACACTGAGGGCATTATGGCTCGCTGGAGAACCCTCCCTGCTGGAGAGGGACGAAGCAGTCTAAAAGCCAGCCTTGTCCCGGAGCGGCTGCTCCCCGCTGGGAAGCGGCCCAGCCCCTGCGGTCGGGGCTG
>NW_010256059.1:0-19260 GCF_000690775.1 Eurypyga helias
GAAGATTATTGGAAATTGATCAGTTAACAGTTGTTTTGAATCCAGTCTTATTTGAGCTGTTGCCATCAGTCTCAGGTGGTCCGAATTTAGTTTGCTCGCATCCCACTGACTCCCTTGGCAAATCGCTTTTGAGCTTGGGCCCCTTTTACTTGGCCTACATGCCCCTATCTTAAAGAATGAATATTCAGTCCTTTCTGAAACTTTCAGTTTTAATGAGCACTTGCATCTACCAGTGCTATAAAATGAGTCATATGGGTCTGTTTCATTGTGTTAGCTGAAACTTGATCAAGCATTGGTAGATCAAATGAAGTGCAACCGATTAGGAGTGCTAGAAGAACGTTAAAACTAAGATTAGTATTTATTTTATTTTTCCATGTGGTTTCCAAACAAGGGTTGAATAAAACGAATATACCAAAGACCTTGAGCTGCAGGTTTGTCCCATGTCAGCTGAGATGGAGAGGAGAAAGGTGAAATAAACTACATTGGAAACCATGCAGGGAAGAAAAATCTCACAGGGAATTTGTGGCTTTGTGTCTGCCACTCCACTTTGCCGGGAATTTGTGGCTTTGTATCTGCCACTCCACTTTGACTGAGTCTGTGAGGTTCAGTGGCTGTGTGGGAGTGTGACAGCAGCCAGTAAGTAGTAAGAGGAGCCAGAGAACAGCTGCATAAAGAATACTTCGCCCTCCTACAGAGACTAAATTTGATGTTAAAGGACATCTAATGCAGAAAGGGGTAGCTGTGGTGTTTGAAAAGTCTTGGCTGTCTTGCAGTGCTGCGTGGTTGCTGCTGCAGTCGTGACGCTTACTGATAAGCAGAGGCAGTACGGTCATGAACCGATTTTGCTGTTGTTGCTGAGCATTGGCCATGAAAAAGAGTACAAATGAAGAGTTCCTTTTCATCACAGAGGCTGCTGTGGGGGTGATAGGATTCTTAATGAGTCCTGATTTCTGTGCATTGCAGGGCATCATGGAAAAGGACAGCCCAACTAGCATGCTTTCAAATTGCTGGGGATCTGCTGCAGCTGGAACAAGGAAGGGTGGAATTGCTGGGTACTTAAGAATGTTGCATCTGGTGCCTCATGCCCACAGGCTGACACATTTATCTTGTTTGTCAGTGACTGTTTACTCTTTCTGTACCATCCCAAGTGAGGCATGACCGAACCTGTGCATGCATTCAGCAACGCAAGGAGAGAATGATGGAAAATACTAGAGATACACAAGATACATCAATTGTCTCCAAAAAAACCTTGGCTTCATATGTGTACATGCTAGCTTTTTCCACTTAGTGACCTAATCTTTTAATTTCACTTAAAGTGCGTAACAGGATGACCATGAGCCAACAGTGTGCCTCACGGCCAAGAAGCCCAGTGTTATCCTGGGGTGCATTAAGAAGACTGTGGCCAGCGGGTCAGGGGAAGTTATCCTCCCCCTCTGCTCTGCACTGGGGAGGCCTCCCCTGGAGTGCTGTGTCCAGTTCTGGGCTCCTCAGCTCAACAAGGACAAGGAGCTCCTGGAGAGGGCCCAGCGCAGGGCCACTGCGATGGTGAAGGGACTGGAGCACCTTCCACATGAGGAAAGGCTGGGAGAGCTGGGTCTGTTCAGCTTGGAGGAGGCTGAGGGGGGATCTTATCCATGCTTATCAATATCTAAAGGGTGGGTGTTAGGATGATGGGGCCAGGCTCTTCTTAGTGGTGTCCAGTGACAGGACTAGGGGCAGTGGTCATAAACTGGAAAACAGAAGATTCAACCTGAATGCGAGGAAACCCTTCTTCCCTGTGAGGGTGACAGAGCACTGGAACAGGCTGCCCAGAGAGGTGGTGAGACTTTCCAAAGCCCCTGGACTTGTTTCTGTGGGATCTACTCTAGGGGATCCTGCTCTGGCAGGGGGGTTGGACTAGATGATCTCTAGAGGTCCCTTCTAACCTCTTCCACTCTGTGAATCTGTGAACCCTCAAGTGACAATAAATCATTGCTGGCAACCAGACGAGAAATTTAGGAAGCATAAAAGTTATGCATATTTATTTATTTTTTTAATCTTCATCTTTTTTTCTCCAACATGTATCATCATTGTCCCTTTTACTAAGAGTTTCTGTGGCATTTAGATCTGTCCATGTTTTGTGGTAGAGTGGGATTGTTGGAGGTTATTCCCATACTCTCCATTGGAAATCTCTGTTTCAGCAGTTTGCTGTAGCTTTCACCTCTAAGGTGATGGTTCTTGCACATCTCTCCAGGCATCAGTTGAAGTTAATTGGCTCAAAGGGTCAATTTCTGCATGCTGTATATGCAGATGAGGAATTGAGGCTACAGCACAAGACTCGCATTCACCTCTCACGGTAGCAAATTTAATAAATTCTGCTAGCTCCATCTAGGCCTGGGCCTCTCATAAGTGCATAGGTACGGTACCCTGGTCAGCTGGAAAGCCACCTGACGTTCCTAGGGCCTTGAAAATCTTGTCTTGGCATCTGGGTCTGGAATTTGGACTGCCATTTTTCTGTTCCTAGGTTAAGCCATCATTTCTAAACCAAAAGAACATTTAAATCTGTTATCTGTAATTTAATTTGAGTTGGTTTTCATCCCAGTAGAGATGTGAAGAGGTATTATACTATTACTTTTCTTTTTAGCCAGATAAGCATGTGGTGTTTTGGATTTTTTTTTAAACAGGAGATCAGTTTGATAATTCTTTATATGGGGCTTTTGAGAATGTGTGTGTGGGATAAATGGTCATTGATTAAGGGTGTCAAGTTAAAAAAAAATTACAGTGCCCTCAAAAATTAAATCCTTATTTTTCATTTGCATTAAGACCCTGAAAATCCTAAGCAGAGTGACCTGAGTGCTAATGCAGAAGAAAATCAGGGTAATGTATTTCTCCGAAGTGAAAGCTAGCACAGAATTCACGGGTGGGAGAATTCAGGATCAGTGGTCCTACTTGCAGGTGTGTGGAGGAGAAATCCTAACCTGCTGACTGGCCAGAAGCCAGACATCTAAACTGCCAGCTTGCAGTCTTCCCCTTTGTAGAAGAGGTGCTGCAGGAATACTGTTTGCTGAGTGAATTGGAACATGTGCAGCATTACGTACAAAGCTACAGTAATTTGTGTATGTGCATGCTAATAATTAGCACTGCGCTTCACAGATTTAAAGTGGTGTTTTGATGGAGATTTTGGTTTTTCTACCTTGGGTACCTGCCATGTGCCCAGCATTACTCTTCAGTTAATCACTGGCTTTGATGGAAGCACATTTAGATGAAGACAGTGAGCTTGCAAATGCCCACTTCCTTCTGAAGCAGAACCCTTCTTCCCCATGCCTCCTACACTGTATCGTTTTCTCTCTCTGCAGTGCTCCGTGGATCTGCTCGTGGTCGAACCAAACCCAGCACATGGCCGTGGGTCTGAGCAGAACTAGGTAAGGCCATGGGGGCTGTGCTCCCTGGCCCTCACCTACTTATCTGGTGGACTTTGCAGAGGGCTGGTAGGGAACAATGCCGCTCTTCTGAAGGTTCAGCGTAGTTCTGCCTCAACCCTGTGGCCCTTCTGTATTCAGAGGCATGGTGGAGATGGCCTCCACTGGATGTTGGAGCGAGTCCAGAGGAGGCCACGAAGATGCTCCAAGGGCTGGAGCCCCTCTGCTATGGGGACAGGCTGGGAGAGTTGGGCTTGTTCAGCCTGGAGAAGAGAAGGCTCCGGGGAGACCTTATAGCACCTTCCAGTGCCTGAAGGGGCTACAAGGAAGCTGGGGGGGACTTTTTACAAGGGCCTGTAGTGACAGGACAAGGGGGAACGGGTTTAAATTGAAAGTGGGGAGGTTTAGATTGGATATCAGGAAGAAATTCTTCCCGGAGAGGGTGGGGAGGCACTGGGACAGGTTGCCCAGAGAAGCTGTGGATGCCCCATCCCTGGAAGTGTCCAAGGCCAGGCTGGATGAGGCTTGGAGCAACCTGGTCTAGTGGAAGGTGTCCCTGCCCATGGCAGGGAGGTTGGAACTGGGTGATCTTTAAGGTCCCTTCCAACCCAAACGATTCTGTGATTCTATGGCTTCTTTTTGCTTAGAGAGCAGATGAGTCAAGAAAAACTAGACAGTCCTGGTGGTGTGTTTTATCCCCATATAGTTATTCCTTTTCCTTTCATGGAGCGAGGTTGCTGTAATAGTGTTTTCCTTTGCAGGCAGAATTGGAAATACAGAAATAAATTATGGAAAACCAGGGTGTCTCTTGTCAGAATATATATTTAATGAGAACAAGGGTTGTGCTCATCTATAGTCACAAGGACTGATAGTGAAGTACCACATGTATCTTAATTTTAATGTACAAAATATATGCCTGGACTTAAAAATGTGGAGTGAACAGCCTCAAGGGCAAGTGTGGATTAAGTCTGTGACAGCTGTCTCTGCGGGTGATGATAATGTAAAAATTTCTCTTTTCCCAAGCCATTTTAATTTAACCACCTATCAGTCAGGAAACAGGAATCTTAAAGTATTTCCTCTCCAAAGCAATTCTTGGGGACCTGTGTTCTCTCGCATTGTGTCCAGGCTGTGTTCTCTCTAACCAGCCTCTAAAGTATGTCAGCTTTTTAACTCTTCCTAGCCCAGATTAGAAAAACCCTGAATAATGATACACTGGTTTTCTTTGTGCTGGAACAACATAGGCAGTTCATACAAAACATGCCCGTGTAACTTATCTGAGCTGTGGGGTCCCTTCCCTGCTAGCCTGCTTTGGTCTCTCCTCATTCTGCTCCTCCATCTTCTCAAAAGCCCATGCCTTTCTCTTCATAAGCCTCTCTCAGGTATCTCTGAACCTTTGTTTGCCTGTTCTGAGGGTTTCCTACCTGCCTGATTGTGAAGTCATTTGAAATAGTAGCCCTGTTCAAAATTCTATTTGGAACACCTATTAATTTTCCAAAGCACAGTCATTATGGCTGTAATACCTCATGCTTGCTTTGTAAATGTCCTTGGACTGGGGACATGAACATAATTGGGGCCTCTCAAGCTTATGACTAACAGGCTGTGCATTGATGCGTTCAGTGGTTTATCCAGTCCGTAACACGGAGGTATAAATAGACTCTCAAAGCATTGCACAACAGTAGAATTGACTACAATTTAAGATGGGGGACACTGGCAGTCTCCCAGTATGGCTGCTAATGCATTTTATGAGCTTGGATGATCTTTGTCTGCCTCTTTTTTTTTTTTTCCTTTCTATTTTTAAGATGGAAGTAGTAGTATTTGCCTAGCTAACATTCACAGTGGAAAAACTTGGTATATATAAAATGTTTTCCAGTTCACAGATAAAATGATTAGGAGACAGAAATGTGTTTAAATTATTACCGAGGAAAAATCTCGGATACTTTAGGTGAAAGGGGATCTTCATGTCTTTGAGATAAAACAATGGGAGCAGACGTGCTGCGTTAAAACAGTAGTTATCAATTTAGTTCACAGCAGATTGTTAAGGACAAAGGTTATTATTATTTTTATGTCTCGGTCTCCCTTCATGTGCTTCTGTTTAGATAAGAACTGTAATACAATCTGTTCTCTTTCATTGTTTGGTTTATGCAGGCACAGGCTTGCTACAGGAAGTGGTATATCTAGTGAGTCAGGGAGCTGATCCAGATGAGATTGGACTAATGAATATAGATGAACAACTTCCAGTCCTAGAGTACCCTCAGCCTGGTCTGGACATCATCAAGGTACAATTTATTACCAAGAAAGTCTTTCAGCATTTGGGTATCTTTTTTGCTTGTTTCCGTGTTTATCACTTCATTTCATCCCGTGTCCTTGTCCTTTCCGTCACTGGACTTGCTCAGTTTGTTGGAATGATTTAGAGTATTATTAGCTTATTTTAAAACAGCTTTTATTAAGCTCTGTTATACTCTGTTAAATACTTAAGGAGATGTTTCTCCATGTCCTAAGTAGTTTGGCAATTGGTTTCCTGAATAAAAGTTCCAGGCCTCCCTTGCTTACCTAAACAGAAGGCTGCCCAAATAAGGCAGATTTGCTTTGATCCCTTCCCTGAATTTGCAAAAGAGGACCTACAAATACAGAGATCTATGGATCTGTAGGCCCACTGCTCTGCATTTACACATCTAAATCCTTTAGAGATCCAGGATCTGTGGACCTACAGACTCTGTAGGTGTAGTTTGAGCACTCTGGAATATTCTTAATCATGTGGAAATAATTTCATGCATAATCACTCAGACTAGTGGCATGGCATGAGTGTGATCCTGTCATTGCTCTAACTGCCTTGGATACAGGCAGTATATATTGGAATTATTAGGCAAAATAATTAGGCAAAATACTGGGCTCCCTCTTAGAACAGCGACAGTGCTGGCTGAATTGAGCTACCGAAGGCTGGCACCCATAGTTTTAAGCTGCTTCTGGTCACTGACTACTGCAGCATCAGCCTACTTCATGCTGAGAGTATTTAGGAGTCAGAGGTTGGTTTGGTTTTTGTCTGCGTGGTGCCCAGTCCCCTGAGACCTCAGTGCTACCTTGACGCATGTAAGCGGTGGCCGTAGTGAGAGGTTGAGTTTGAGACTAGATGTTGGTATCGGTACTGTGTGCTAGCAAATTGATCCAGTATGGATTTGTGCAGTTTTTAACTTACACTATTTTTCAAGGAATTTTAGTGGAAGCATCACTGGCAACAAAGTTTGAGACTAAGAATCTTCAGCTATTACACTGTTTTCTTAAGAAGGTCCTAGAAAAGGAAGTATTTTGAAAAGGGGGGGGGGGGGGGTGTGATATAAAAAAAATCCCAACATGTTATCCAGCCTTTTGATATTTAAAACCAGGTGTAACTCCCCGACCCCATTTCTAGTCCCAGACCCCTGTTAATTAAAGAAGTGAATTTATGAATGTGACTCAGCACAGTAAAGGACTTCAAGTGTGACAGTTCATGACAGCTCTGGATGTGCCAAAAACTAATGCACAATAAGAAAGGTTTCTGTCTGCTTTGTTTTAGGAACTGACATCTCCTCGCCTTATAAAAAGCCACCTACCATACCGGTTTTTGCCTTCAGACCTCCATAATGGCAATTCAAAGGTAAAAAGGAAATGAAATAATGTTTGTTTAATTAGATTGACAGCAGTTGTTCAAGTGCTTTGGGAAATGGCGGGGTGGAGAGTTGGGAAGCTTTCAATATGACGATTTACTTTGTTTTTCCCCCGGCTGTCGTAGGTAATATACATGGCTCGCAACCCCAAAGACCTGGTGGTGTCTTATTACCAGTTTCACCGCTCCCTAAGGACCATGAGCTACAGAGGAACGTTTCAGGAGTTCTGCAGGAGGTTTATGAATGACAAGTGTAAGGAGCTGTTCTCTCTGCACATGCTGTTACACATTTATTTTCACCTCTACATTGCTTCTGCAAGTACAGAAATGAACTGGATAAAGGTGCACTGGTTTTGCATATACAGCAAGGAGGTTGCTACAGTTACAGTGCTGCGTGGACTTAGATTTGTCCATGCAAACTGTGGTTCGTGCCTTGTAAATCATTGCCTTACAGTATTTGACCCCATGGGCTCAGCAGTGTTCTACTTGGCTCAGACAAAGCTCGCCCCCTCTGTTAAAAGTTCAGGTTGCAAGGAACCAGGTACCTTGTGAAAAGTGGTGGATGTTCCCAGCACCATTTGATTTCAGTTGTAACTCACTGTGCTTAGCTACTTCTGGGGGATCATTCTGTTCCTCAAGGGTTTTTCCCCTGGTAATTTCTTTAATATTTTTATTTTATCCCAGAACCTCAAGATTTGTCCCTAGTAAGATACCAGTTAACACACAAAAATCTCTAGTTTGCATGAGGTTGATCTGGAGTAGACCAGTGAGTGAGTAAGAAGGCAGTTGCAGGCTGCTGTCTGTCGGAAAAATACACCACTATGATGGCCATACAATAACCTGCTCTACCCCAGCTCATCAGCTGCCCGCCCAGTAACTCCTTTGAGCAGGGGCTGTTTCATGGCACACACACGCCCCCTCCATGTTCCCACTCGGGCTGCACTGCCTTAAGGAGCAACATTGCACTAGCTCAGTAGGCTTACAGGGAGGTCAAGCCTCGTGTGTTCTCACATAACTGACTGCCACGGGGATTTTTGCCAATGGATTGCCACACTTTCTAGCTAGGAAGAGGAAAAAAAAACTTTACTGCCTTCTGTTTTTCTACAGAATCTTCTCTGTGATGCCTTAATGTGACGCTGAGAACTCACCGGGTACCTTGTGTTCTGAGAGCAGGATCTCCTCTAGATCTAGTGCAGCCAACTTCCCTTCAACCTGGAGTTTGGTAGAGTTGTTGCTAAAGGAGCTGTACGACACTAAAGGGAAAAGCCTACCAGTGGAGGTTACTTAATAGGCCTTAAAAACCTTTGCTGTTTTCTCCTGCAAGTCTGTGCAGTGAGGGTGAACGCTCTCCTTCCATTCCAGCCCACCTTCAGCTTCTACTTCTGTGCTCCCTGAGAATGGGGTGTCTGTATCCCAGGATCGGGAACTTTTAGGCAGGAGACACATGAAAGACACATTAGAAGGCCTTGCAAGACAGGAGGAAGGTTCTGTACTCTTTCATATAGGTATCCCAGGAGTTATTTATTTCTCCATCTTATAGCAGTTAGCTGACGTATCACAACCTCCCAGAGCCAGTAAAACATCCCAGCATGTTCTGTGTCCATAATTGTGCAAAACGAGTGTTTTGTAATACAGTAAACTTAGCTAAATGTTTGCATCAAGTGGAAGCAATGCAGCAGCAACAAAACCTTCACAAGGGGCAGTGATGCTAGGGGGAGGAGCATGGACAATCCCGTTCTTTTTACCCCTCCTTATACCTGGCTGTCTTGAAACGAATTCAGTGCGTGTTAGCTGTATTGTTTGAGAGCTTACAGTTGGATAGGGATTAGCCTTGAATGTGCTAATCGGCATTATCCTCTTAAGCTTAAGGGAGTTTTTTACATAGGTAAACTCTGCTAATGTTATCTTAGTGTATTCTTGCCCTGTACCATTAAGAGCAGAGAGGAGTAATTTTTATGTGACTGGTGTGCTAGTTTCATGTGCGAGTTTCTTTGGGGGTGTATGGAATGGGAACAACAAAACCCAAGATTTTTCCAATACTTTTAAAAAAATTAAAAATGAGACAGCTGATTAAAATAATTTTCATATGAAACTGACCTCTTTGTCCATTGAAAGTGTTCCATTTACCAAACTTAAACAGTTTTTTCTAAGGGAAAAGGTGGCTTCAAAATAAAAAAATAACCAGTTCAATATTTTTCTGTGGCTGCTTTCCTGAAAAGATAAAATGGATCAAAAAAAAATATTGGGAAAGAATATGAAGAACTGCTCACCATATTTGCTTAATTCCCTCCTTGATTATTTGAAGGACTTTGGGGGAACTTATCACAGGCAACAAAAAACCATGCAGAACGCATTTCTTGGAGTTGCCTTTCTGGTAATATTGGCAGCAAAAACATCTAGATAATAAATACCAGCATCTGAACCTCTGCTAGACACATAAATTAACCTACATCAGTGCAAATGTAGACTTTATCAGAGAAGTGAAAAGCAAAGGAGGAAAGTTTTGGGGGGAGGGTTAAGACTTGCAGTAACCACTGCCTGAGCAGTGCTGGAGCACAAGCCCCCCTCAGCTTCTCTTCAAGCCCTAAACCCCACACAACAGGTATGGGGAATGGAAGAGAAGCGGCTCCTGGTGTGCAGGAGCTTTGCGTCATTGTCAGCCCTCCATGCTGGCCCTGCTCACAGCCTGTGATGCGTGGGGAGAACCCCAGCACGTCAGGCCCAGCTTTCAGGAGCGCTCAGCACCCCGTAGGCATCTGGTGGTAGTCTGGATTTGTCGTGTGATCGAGACAACTGCTAATAGTGAAACGGTGTTCTGGCACCACTAGAGAAGTTGTGTGGAAGCAAATAACAATAGAAGGGAATAGTTGTAGATTGGGAGTGAGAGGGGTGGGAGGGTGGGCAATAGATGTAATATAAATAGAATATGCCGTCAATACATCCTAAGTTTTTGGGAATGACCATGAAGCATTTTGATAGGTCTGTTTCCTCAATACTTGTTTAATTAGGAAAGGACAATGATTGTTAGCAATTCTTCACTTGTAACAGAGGATGCTCTATGGATCTTTCCACGATTGCTATATCTAGCTTCGAAGTGAAGGAAGCTGCAGTGTGATAGGTTAGTTGCAGGATTCTCACAGGTTGGAGCCACTGAAAATTTGCCTTCTGCAAAGCTGTCTGTGTGATACTTATTTTGGCTCACTTTCTGTTCAGTGGGCATTGTTAATTCTGAGCTCCAGGATGTCCATCGTGAAACATGGTGGCATTTTCAGTTGAACATTTTATCTTCCTGTTAAGTTAGTTCTCTGGAATATTCCAAACTGATAGAAAACTCCTTTTTAACTAAGTTTCTTGCAGTGCATGGCAATGGGTCAAAACCAGACACAGTTCTCCTGGGGCTATGAACCACTCCAGTTAATTTATTTGTCGTCTTTTTTTCTTTTTTTTTTTTGAAGAGGGATTAATAACAAAAGTGTTCATTTTCTTCATGCCAATCATAATGTCTTTGTAGTAGGATATGGCTCGTGGTTTGAACATGTGCAAGAGTTTTGGGAACACCATATGGATGCCAATGTGCTTTTTCTCAAGTATGAAGATATGCATAAGGTAGGTTAGATGTAGCAAAAAGGTATTTTATGTTTAGCATCGTAGTGTTTAAAATACATAAAGTACAGAAATTGGCTCCCTGTTCTCTGATACCGTTTTTAAGCGCTGGCATTCAATAGCTTCTGTGAACATCAGCAGTTTCATAGATGTACTCAGGAATCTGCGTGCATCCATAGGCACTAAATTTCTCCCAGAGAAGGCAGGGATTTGTAACTGTTCAGTGCTTGCTACGCTCTGCCCCCCGCAGCCATTTGAAAGAAATGCCTTGCTGTGCGTGTGGTATCAATGAGAAAAAGGGTGTATCATCCGTGTTTTATCCTAGGTATTTGGCATTTATTCTGATTATTTGGTGGTTCTTACTGTCCTCTGTGAATCAATGTTGAAAACCATTAGGAATGACTGTGAGGCATCAGGTGAACATAATTATTGGGTCCTTATAGTGTGCTGCCTATCACATCCACTCTATTTTTTGTCAGAAATTTAGTGGAAATAATTAATAGAACATTGTTTTCCATTTCCTATTGCAATAATATATTTTTGAGAATTAATGAAAATACTTCAAAACGTGTATTTGACTGGAAAATGAATGCAAACAGGAAAAACCCAGCTTCTGCCTTTACACCTGCAGAAAGGCAAAATGAGGGTAGAACTCAGCAAAGCCGAGTAAATTATAATTTCAGCTTTACTCAACCTTCTGATGGAGTGGGATGCTAAAAGATGATGTAATACAATCAGAATAACTAAAAAGGTTTAGTCAAACTTATTTCAAAGCCGTGATTTTGGATAATGACTTGTTTCTAGCTGTGCTTGTTGAAGAAGGCTGCCAAAAGCTGGTAGCTTCACAGTAGCTTTCTGCTTCCTGATGAACGTTGCTGTTGTGTCCTTGCAACTCCAGAAGCCTTACTAAGGAACCCTGGAGTTCTTGGATATATAAATCAACGGTTTGGAAGGTGGCAAAATTATAAGACAGTGGTGTTTGTCTGACTTCTGCATTTGTGTTTTTCCCACTCATCAGGATATAACTCACCTTGAAATTTTTAAACTCATTAAAAAAGGTAATTTAAAATAAACTCTTTACATACTCTCTTACAGGACCTAGCAACAATGGTTGAGCAACTGGTGAGGTTCTTGGGAGTTTCTTATGACAAAGCACAGTTGGAATCCATGGTGGAACACTGCCATCAGCTCATTGATCAGTGTTGTAATGCAGAAGCACTTCCCGTTGGCAGGGGTACGTTTAAAACCCACAGTAGAACTCTTATTGTGGAAATTGCAAGAAGCAGCTGGCAACACAGCGTGGAGGTTACCAAGTTAAGATATTGGCAAAATATTGCTGGGTAAATGGTGGGAGGTAACTGACTGGTGGTGCAATTTGGGGGTGGGTTTGTTTTGAAATAAAGTCAGGTAGAACTAACTAAAAAGGATGGAAACACCCAAGATGAACAGTGTATATCCAACACCATGCAAACCTCTCTGTTTGTTAGAGTCAGTCTTTGGCTTACTTCAACGGACTGAGCGATTCATGCTGAGAAGGCTGCACTGATCCTTCTTACCTTTGGCATGTCAAAGCCCATGCAATTTCGAACAGTTTATCCTTGCCTAAGCCTTGTTTTCAATTGTATCAGATTTTGTAGAGTGGCAGATAATTCTTATTTGAAGGCATAAATGGCAAGGACCTGTAGCTTTCCTTATGAGCTTTTTCTTTTAATTGTCTACCTCAGCCATTTAAAATGTACTTAGCTTCTAGATGTTTACTCTGAGGTCTTTCTTTAGGAACCTGAAGTGCCCTTTGATCTGTTGATACATCTGTCATAGAATCACAGAATGGTTTGGGTTGGAAGGGACCTTAAAGCCCATCCAGTTCCACCCCCCCTGCCATGGGCAGGGACACCTTCCACTAGACCAGGTTGCTCCAAGCCTCGTCCAGCCTGGCCTTGGACACTTCCAGGGATGGGGCATCCACAGCTTCTCTGGGCAACCTGTCCCAGTGCCTCCCCACCCTCTCCGGGAAGAACTTCTTCCTGATATCCAAATCTCCCCTCTTTCAAATTAAACCTGTTACCCCTTGTCCTGTTGCTACATGCCCTTGTAAAAAGTCCCCCTCTAGCATATCCTTTGATAATGTCAAGAAATCAAGTCCTTTCTCAGTTGTCTTTCTGATAAGCATAAAAGAGTGAACTGAATAAGTCTCCCTGAAATTATTTTCTGTAGGCTGCTTTACAGCACTTAATGGCTCTTTCTAAAAATGAAGGGATAAGGTCAAGATGGACAATTCCTGTATCAGCCTCACAAGTGCCTTATCCAGACATAAAATCACGTTATCCACTAATTTAATCAAGTTTTAATTGGAACTTTCTCTCTCCCTCTCCCTGTATGTCCATCTGTAGCCATGTTACCACTTTTTGATACAGCATCATAAGCTAAGCATGTGTTTATCGTGACCACAACATCTTTTCAGAGGCAGTGATTTACAGGTTATTGTCCCTCACTCAGGGATCGTGACCGGAATACTTTGTTTTTAGGTTTCTGTGTGGGAGCCCTTTCCACACTACATCACTTCATGTGATCTGTAAATTGTATCAGCTGTGATTTTTATAATTATTTTCAAATCTCTGATAAAAATATCAAATATCGTCAGTCCTTCTTGACTGCTAATTCTGAGTTAGCCAGTTGCTTATTCATTTATTGTGCCTTTTGTTGACATTTCACAGTTCTGTTAAAAAAACCCAAAACTAACACTAAAATCACATGCCTTACGAAAGCCTGTTGTTTCTTTGCATTCACCTTTAATCAGTCAAACTGTAATTTTGCCAACACTCAGGTTTGTTTGCAAGCAAGTTTGCCTTCCCATGAAGCAGGTTCTCTGGTATTCTGTACTGCCTTCGTGCCAGTTTTCCATTACTCAGCTCAGACTGTTGTCAGAGTAACTGACCCAGCATAACGTGTCCTGTTTGTATGTTGGCACAAACCATTTGGGATGTTGTACTTGGAAAAAAGCCATTGCTCACACCTCCTTGCTTCTTACCTGTGACTTTGCACGCCTGGTGTGGAAAGGCTCTTGGCAGGTTCTGTGGGGGCTGTACACTCCAGTTACGACAGTAGGGCCTGGAAACCAGATTCCTATGGGCACTCCCGGCCCAACGCCCTCTCCTTGCCCAGTGAAAGCCAGAAAGGTGGTTGTGAAACAAGAGTAAAGGTGACAGAGCTGCTGGTGAGACCTTCCTCAGGCAGCAGGGTCAGCTCCTGTGGCCACTGGCCAGTCCATCTCCATCCAGGGAAAGGGGGCGATGCCCACTTTTGCCGCATGCGCCGTTCCGTACGTGGCGTTAGTGGTTGTTGTTTGTAGTGGAGCCTGCAAACTCCCCGTCGAGGGGCACAGCCTTGTATTTACACCGTCTACAGATCTTTCGAAAAGAAGCCCCCAGTTCATAACAGAGAAGGAAGGGAGCTACAGCAGTTAATGTGATATTTTGCCATTTGTTCACTGTGTGCTTTTTATTAAAATATCCTTATTTTGAATTTCTTTTGTTTGCTGTCTCTGGCTTTTACAATATTTTGTTACTTCAGAATGCAGCTTCATTAACGGTGCTTTGTTCCTTCTCTGTTTGTTTCTGTGACAAAGAATGGTGGCAATAACATGACAGCTTGTTGTAATTTGTTTCAAATATTTTTAATTTGTCATTAGTTACATTTACTTTATTATTTTGCTTTATTTTAGTTCTTCATTTGTTTTTTTCTTTTAGCACATTGATCTTTACTCTGAAGATAACCCTGAGCTGCTGTGAAAGCAGACCAGTGATTAGATATGTTACTTGTATTTGACTCTTATCACATCATAATTTACACAGTTGCATGATTCAAATCATAAACCAGGTGGGTGACTTTTTGACAAGCTATCAATTCATATGGTAAAAAAAAAAAAGATGTTACAAATAATCCACTGTGTTTGTCCTTTATAAAACTTGTCATTTGTCCATACGTGTTGTTAGGGAGATTCAGAAATAAAAGGCTTGCATTTCCCGAGCAGAGGAAGAAAACATTTTCTTATCGTTATTGAAAGAGAAATACAAGCTTTTGTGTTTCATGCTGTACTTTATGCAACCATAGTTGCCAGAGCAAAACTGAAATCAGTGTCAGATGTTTGTGGTTGCAGGCATTTTCTGAAATCTTTTTTTGAGACAGGAGAAATTTGTTGAAAACAATAAATTATGCATTTTCAGTCAGTTTCGGGTTCTTAGGATCTTTGGGGTCCTGAAAACAAACCAGAGTGTTATCATACTTTTAGGAGTTATAGGAAACCCCTGATCTCGTAAAACAGCCCTTGCCACACGCACTACACCACCATGTTAATATGTAATTTGTAGATGTTTCAGACGGCTTTGTCTTTGGACTCAGTTGTAGAGTTGCTGCATAAAAGCAATGGTAATTAAATTAAATGGGTATTCTTCTTATGCATCAAATGCATAATTAAGCTCCCTGCATGTAGTTTTGTTCTTGCTGTTAAGATTAAACTCTCTGGTAGCACAGTCCCAATTCTCCTTTCATTTATTCCAGTTGAACAAGCCTAGATTTTGTCTTTATTTATATCCAGCATAAATGAGAAGAGAGTTGTGCCTCTCAGTCTGGTTGCTCCATGGGGCTTATTCACCAACCAGTAACCCTGCCTGACTTGGAGTTAAATAAATGGTGGACTGCAGTGAAACAGTGGTTAAGGGGTCACAGCCTTGGACTGATGGGTTCAGCAATTATGTTGCTTGTTGGGTTCAGTGGAGCAGAAGAATACTTCATGCAAGGAAGAAGTGTTCAGAGTCCATACTGCATCCTACAAAAGCTTCCTATTTGTGTATGAAATTAAAATGGACCAAACTGGGTGCATGGCATTCGTTCTCTTCTGTAGATATTATCTAGGCACTCATATTGAACAAATAATTCTCTCCATACTGAGCAATGTAAATTGTTGGGTTCAGTGGAGCAGAAGAATACTTCATGCAAGGAAGAAGTGTTCAGAGTCCATACTGCATCCTACAAAAGCTTCCTATTTGTGTATGAAATTAAAATGGACCAAACTGGGTGCATGGCATTCGTTCTCTTCTGTAGATATTATCTAGGCACTCATATTGAACAAATAATTCTCTCCATACTGAGCAATGTAAAACCTGTAAACATAAAATAATAGAAATTAGTCATGATGATATTGCATCTCAATAAGCAGAATTCAGTAATCAGTTTAATACTCCGTGTACCTGTTGGATACTTGTCTAACCAGTGTATAGTCATTTTGAAATGTATTACTGTTAGCTGTGAAACAGCCATAGTTTGCACTGAAACCAGATATACACTTCTAAATGAATACCCAAACCAAAATCTGTGTGCATTTCTGATTAAGGCTAGAGCAAACTCTCCCAGAAACAGGAGTTCTTCCTGAATAATACTGGGCTGGTGCAGATGCTGAGGTGTGTGGTATTTACTCTGAAAGGGTCATAGCAGGGGGATTGGGTAAGACAGTGAACAGCCTTAGGTCTCACGGAGCTTGCGATGAAAGGCAGGACTGATCAGCATCTCAGAGGATACTCTGTGCCCTGCACCGTTAGACTGTAGGTATTTGGTGCCCTGTTACGTCTGCTCTCTGACTTGTGTTCCTTCTCTGTGTTGCAGGACGAGTTGGGCTATGGAAAGACATCTTCACTGTTTCAATGAATGAGAAATTTGATTTAGTTTATAAACAGAAGATGGGAAAATGTGACCTCACATTTGATTTTTATTTATAAAAGATGCATGCACGTGATATCCAAATATAGCTAGAAGTGCTTTATGCGGTCATTTATTACCTGCTGGACAAACTACTGTAGCTATTATGTGTAACAAGATTTAAAGAAAAACAATCTAAGTAAACCATATCAGATACAGTTATCTTTGATCCTAAACAGCTGTTTATCTTCTGGTATTTTAATCCTTTGTCCACGTGCAAGAACTTCCTAGACAATACTGGAATATTCAGCTGTTACGGAATGTACTATATACGTATGAGGTATGTATCATATATGCAACTAGAATGTACACCTTTTCAGCCCCACATTGATTATTTAATGTGTTTTATAAAAGCTTTTCACTAAAACCTAAATAAACGTCCGTAAACCAAATAAAAGAATTATTTCAGAGGGAAACAAGTTAACAGGCCAGAACTGTATGCTAGAACGATCTCAGGGGTTAATCGCCACATTTATTTTTATAGCAGGTATATCAAGTATAAATAAAGCCCATTCCAAAACAGTCACTGATCAACATGGGGTTCACATTAGGTTCTGCACACCCTCATCTGCGCCGTTTGCGTGGGTTCTGTGCACTGGCATACTCTGCGGGGCGGGCCTTGTTACGAAGCACGGCTGCGATGGTCACTCTAATCCCCAAACCCGCCCTTGCTTTCATGGATGGCAGCGCACAGCTGTCTTCCTGATGGGTGAACTTCAGCTCCACGCCCAGGGTCAGCAGACAGAAGCTTCTTGAGCCCCCAACTCTCATCAAAACGGGGCAGGGTCTGGTGCAGGGACTTTGGTGAGGAATCCGAGTGTCCGAGCCTGTTCACTTCCCTGTGTAGATGGGTGTTTCACCCGTTAGACACGGTAAGAGCAGGCGCTGGGCGTCCTGTACTTCCACTGAAAGTTAAGGACGCTTGGCTCTGTTGACGGTTTGTAAACCAGACTGGGTTACTGGTTACAAACTGGACACCACCAGACCTAAGTGGAAGGTGAACACCCATGCTGGCGTAAGCAGAGGGCAGCGCAGAAGAGCCTTTGAACATATGCCACCAGGTGGGAGTATTGCACAAATATTCACGCAGGATACGGTTTCGGTAGTTGTTAGCCATGAGTGGTCTGGGTTGTAATCAGGATTCACGTTGATTTCTCTCTCTTTTCTTATTCTCTACGACAGGTACACAAACAGCCTGAAGCAGGCTACTATCACTGTAAAGCTCTCTAGAATCGTTTTGTTGTTCCGTTAGGTAATGACAGCTCTGCTTTTTAGGTTCTCAGCTGCAGGAGGCCCATTTTTGCTAGTCAAATATTCAGGCTCACCAAGAGCCGTGAGGAAGGACTAGCAGATTTTTAGCGTTTCAGTTCTGTTGGAAAACAAGCTCTCAGTTCAGCAGCTGGCAAGTGGTGTAGCATGATGTGGCTTGACAGCACTTTTCCTTGTATATTTGTGAGTGAAAATGCTTTCAGTGAAATTTTATTTCTATTTTTATATTTTTAGTACTGTATGACTATTAAGCACTACACATTATACGTCTGTGCTTGCTTGCGTATTGAATAAAAGATGTGTTCCATGCATTGTGGTTTGCTCATTTTCTAGACCTCCTGCTGGGGTCAGGTAGTCTTTGGACAAGCCAGTGATCCTCTCCCCTACCCACACATCCCACCTTGAGACCAGCTCAGACCCTCTGAGCTGTCCCTGGCAGCAGCCTGTGCGAGAGCACAGGACTCTCTGAGCATCTTTGCGCTTCGTAGCCCTCAGCGGGGTTTTCTTCCCCTCATGTTGGCACTGACAGCATCCCATGGCAACGAGTTCTTCATCTGGGTGCACGCTGTATGAAAGAGGACGCGTCTGCCACCAGGTAGAGTACTTCAGTGTTGCTTTGCTCTTGCATTGTGGCGGATGATACAGGCACTGTTCAATCCATGCAGGATTTTACACACTTCCAGCCTACGCCTCGCCGTGCTGAGGAGCCCTTCTGTTCTCTGTTACACAGGAGCCCAAACCCCACAGCTACGACAGGCTGCGAGAAGACGGGTAGAATTCCTTCCTTCTAGAGGAAGGCAACATCTCTCCACAGTTCCTGCAGGTTAGAGCTGGAGGAAAATGTCATTAGCACCAAAAATCTACCTTAATCGCTCAGTCCCAAGGGAGTGCGAGCAATGCATCCTTACTGGCTGCCTAAAAGGCTTCTCATGTTTCTGAAGACACCAGGGAATTCTACTCCTGTTCCCTGGCACAGCCTGTCTACTTTGCTACAGCAGTTTACCACTCCCCGGCCCCCAAAGCCAAAAATGTTTTACGGCCACGTTTTTACAGCCAGGTGTATACACGAGCCGATGCCAAACAGCCTGGGCAGAGGGCCACCAGCTACCAGGCTGGAGAGGGAACAGGTGATTTGGCCAAAAACCCCATTTCCCTGTGGTAGAGAGGAAAGCCTCCGTGGCAATCTGTCGTGCACCCACTGCTGTGCTGGTGCTCCTCGGTTTAGGCCACAAAGTTGCTGTGTGCTTCTAGGACGCCTGTCCTCAGCCAGAGCTGTTCTTTCCTACCCCGTGACTGTTGCCTTCTGTGCTGTCAGGTGAAATTCATCCAAGAAAGTCTGGTCACAACCCATTCCTGCATAAGCCATGCTGAAATTCTGCCTTTGGATCTCTGGTCCTTGGAAGCATTTCAATCTATTAAAACCTGTAGGTGGTAAGGTCCTTCCTACTTTGGCAACTCCATCTTTCGGGACGGCCCAATGTCACCGTGACTCTGTACGCAGAGAGACACCTTGGCCAAGTGCCCCAAATTGGCTCTGGAGAGAATGACATGGATGATGGCATCGACTGCACCCACAGCAAGTTTGGAGATGACACCAAG
>NW_010256060.1:0-5341 GCF_000690775.1 Eurypyga helias
GGGGGGGCGGGGGGCATGCTGGCCCTGCCGCGCCCGCCGCGGGAGCAGATAATGAACCCTTTGTGCCCCCTCCGCAGACGAGCGCTTCGCCGGCAGCGGGCCGTGCAGCTGCAGCCCGGGCAACGGGGGCCTTGAGGAAAGAATGAGGGCAGCTTCCCAACGGAGGATGGCCGCGTTGGGAGATGAGCAAATTAAACCGGTGGCATAGCGTTTGGAAGAACCTGTGTGCCTGTTATTCTTCGTAGGGCTTTTAAAATTTTAACCCTGAGACTGAAATCTGTCGCTGTGGTGTTTAATACGTAGATAAATCAAGTGACTTAAGACTTGCCAGTGTCTTTGTTGCTTTAAACTGTATCTTGGTTGGGCTTTAGGAACTTCACATATTGAACATAACACTAAGTTTGTTCTCATACCAAGCAGTGGCAATCATTGTGTCTTTTTTTGTTGGTTTGGGGTTTTTTTTATGATTTTGGAGTCTTGATAAGGTATTTCCTGTTTGATACAATACACAGTGCGTTGTCACTAGTTAAAGAGCACGAAGGAATTCAGTTCCAGCTGATTTTTGTAGTATAGATGCACAAATCCTTAAAGGCGCAGTGGTTTGAGAAACTAATTTATCGTAAAAATGTAAATGTATTCACGGGACAGTTGAATTGGTGCTTCTAAAGTGGTTATGCTGATTGTGACAGTTGTGTTCTAGGGAAATTAACGTCTCATTTGTAAGATGCGGCAATCCAGTCTGTTTGCACGGGAGAAGTCCTGTGAATGGATTGGGATAACGCTGCTGCTGATGTGAGTACAATGGGCTTCATTAATTACCCAGCTGTGGATAGTGATTCACCAGCCTCGGTTCTGGGAGAGAGGGGGCGTTTGTTTGAGGGAGAGACTGAATAATGACTACCTTAAACCGAATGATCTGCCTCTGAGTGGCAGACAAAGAGGGCTTTGGGGAAGTGACTGATTATCTTGCGTGAAAGGAAGCCGTATCTGGCCTTCATGCTGAACCTCACACGTGAGCCATCGCCCCTTCTTTTTGGGGAGAAAAAGGGAAAATCAAATCCACTTAGGAAGCAAGTGCACCCTGCCAGTGAAGGCACTGTTTCTCTAAAGAAGAATGGTGCTGTGGGAGGTTTGATTACTTTGGTTCTGTGTTCCGCTATTTTGACAAATCCAGTAGTCATTTTTTTGATAAGTACAGATCCCTTTGTTCCACTTTCTTACCTCCTGTACGCAGCCTCCAGTGTCTGTACTAAAAGATGATTGTAAGTGAGAGCCCAGAGCAAAGAGAGCAGCAGATGTGATGATTTCTGGCTGTTCTCTGATCAGGCCAATGTGCTGAGCTAGGGTAACCGCAAGTCAGGAACATGTTCTCTTTTGCTGACTCTGCTACACAAGCAATAATGTCCTGCACAGGAGCTGGCTGGAAAGCTGGAACAACATAATCTTAAACTGTTCAAGCAAGATTTACTGGGGCTTCATTGCAAATGGGATGTGTTACTCATTTCTTGGCTTTCATTATTTTTCTTTTGCCTCTTCCCTCACTTGTGCTGTATTCTGCCTAAGCAATGAAAGAGGACTGAAGGTGAAAGCTGGGAAGAACATGTTCCCTCACCACGTGTATTTGTTGACTTGCTGTAAAATGCAAATGGAAAGGTCTGGCACCTGTATAATACTTGGAGACACCTTGAGTCTAAGATTACAGAATTCTTTGTGTTTTTATGAGGGGTAGGAAAAATGAGGGAAATGTTTTGGGCCAGAATAGGATTTGAGTCTGTACTTAATTGTTAGATTTAACAACTGTATCGTGTGCTTTTTGCAGAAGTTGCTAGTGAAAGCAAAGTTGCAAATTCAAAGAGCTTGACATCCCCTTTAACAGCCTTTTCTTTTATTTGAGAAAGAGCAACCTTAATGGAAAAAGGTGTTAAGGAGAAACTGTAACTTTAATCTAAATGCATTCCTCTTACACCTTAACAATTTTTATCTGAAAGTTAAGGTTATCCCAGGCAAAGGAATTGGTGCATAGTTCTGGTTTATTTGTTTCCAAATATACAGAGGATATCTTTGTCAGCAGATTCAAGGCGAATGTCCCCCACCCACACACAGAAAAGAAAACCTGAAGTGTTCCGTGGCACAGGAGGAGACAGGATCTCGTTCAAAATAGGTAAACTTTGTATGGCAAACTGAATTCTTACCTTAAAGCTGTTTGACAGTTTGGTCGAAGTAGTTGCTGCTTGCTTTTCATTTGAGTTGCTTCAGTTATATGTGCAGACTTAATTGTACCCTCTAGCAAAACCCTAGTGGCTCATCTCCAGACCTTTCACTCGATTATACAAATGAAATATTATGATGTTATTAAATAATTAAAAAAAACCCCAAAACTAAGTCGAAAGTAACCAACCGAAGCCCAAAATGATAGCAGAAAACACCTTTCTTTTTGTTTCCCTTGAACAGAGAGGACTCCACTGAATATTACAGCTTGAATTTTCCATGACAATGGAGTTTGCAAGCAGGTCTCTAGTGTGCAGAAAGAACGCTCACCACAAAGTTTTTAAAGATCAGTATAAAGCTATTTACCGATTTTATATACTTGAAAGCTATTACAATCTCTTCTTCAGAAGTGCCTGTAAAACTTCTTAGGAGGTCAAGATAACTGGGGAAAGGGGAAAGTCTCCATAACACTAAAGAAAATAGAGCATCTTCTGTCAAAATAAAAAAATCTGCCATTTTACCTCTTTTGTAAAAGGAAGTGTCCTAGTTTGGGCTATTTTTATCTTTCCAAAACTTGTCTGTTTAACTCCTGTTTCTTCGTCATTTGCCACAGGAGTTCTTGACAGAAAATGAAGCTGTTGTGCTACTTTGTGCTTCGTAACTCCAAATTGCTGTGATCTCAGCATTGGACAAAGTTCCATTGTGTTTAAAACACAAGCATAGTCTCATTTAAAGGGAAGCATGTACCAGTGTCCATAGGCTTTTCGCACCCTGGCAGTAGGAGCAAAAGTACCAGAAAAAGTAGTGGATTTGTATGATAGGAAATTTTAATGGTCTGTCATGTTTCTCCATAACAACACTTGGAGCTAAGATGATCCTTCTGAATAGCTAATATATATATTTACCTTGTGGTCTAGGGAACTAAGTGTTTTATTTAGCTAAGAGAAATAACTCAGATTAACTTTACCTGTCCAAAAAAAAAAAAAAAAAAGAGTAAGACAACAGACAGAGTAGGTGGTGTTGGCAAAACATTTTTCATTTTTTCCCAAGCTTAAAGTTGGAAGCATCTGATGTTAAATCCATCATGAGCTAAGCCTTGTAATTCACTTCACTGTCTGCGGCTTCTGTAGTCTTCATCAGCGTAAAAGAGGTCTGGGGGGAACTGGAGAGTCCCTCCTGATACGAAGAGCTGCGATGGCTGCTACTGCCATTATTCTCACGGCTTTGTCGTGTGTGGCAAAACGTTTGCGTGTTGCGTTGGCTGTCTGGAAAACTTCCGTAGTTGATCTCAAGTAAAGGAACTTGTATTTCCATGTTTTAAGTGGGCCAGGGGTTTTGATTGATGTGAGGAACACTTGAGTCTTCGTGCTTGTGTTTATAGTGATTCTTACTCTGTGCGGTCGCAGCATTCTTTTCATAGCCAGGAAGCACAAGGATTGTCCTTCATATTTGTTATTCAGGACCTTTCAAGTTTATCAGCAGAAGTACTGGATATCTAGTGATTGTTTTGGCGTGAGAAATACCATGGTCAAAACACTGTTTATTTTTCAGGCTTCCACTGGAGGTTTTATTTAGGTCAGAAGGTTGAAAATAAGAGGGCAGTATTTTCTGTGTGTGTGTGTTTCCCTTCCTTACCTAACTAACTAAAATAATGTAAGAGAGAGTGCTTGTAGAGAGTACACCTCTGGTCCCTACCGCAATTGCTCATACTGTTTTCAAATGTGCTTCCTTGTAACTTTCTTGTAAATAATCTCTTTTCTTCCCTTTCCTCCCTCCCAAACAAATTTTCCAGAGCTAGTCTTTGTACTTGGAAGTGTTCCTTCGATGTGGATAAGCAAATACTGTTGGGTAATGTGACAGGGGAATTGAAGTGCCCACAATGGGAAAAAGAATGCAGCTTCATTTCTGTGCTATCTTACATTGATAAGATGTTATTTCATGCTGTTAACATCTGCTGCTAATAGATGCTATCTTGAGAAAAATATTAGGCTTGTTAAAATCCTGTTATGTCATATGAAAATCAATTTGATATAAAATACAAAATTCTACTGGCTTATGTGGACCTGTGTATAGTTAAACATTAAGAAGTGTAGTGCTGTCTGGCACAGTTATAGTCCTGTGTTGCTGTGTAATTATAGAAAAGCAGGCAAATCTCTTTCATATTTTGGGGATTATCTTTTCTTGACATTTACCTGGCAAGTAAACACTGATAACAGCCACATATGTGATATAGTAATATGTTGTCTGAAGAAAAAAGACTTGCTGTACCCATTTGGTGTTTTAAAGAAGGTTGTACAATGGTGTTTTGTCAAAGAGCTGGTGAGTATACTGCAGAGCTTTTACAAGTACAGAAGGCAAGGTTGAGATAATGGAAATGAAACTACCAGAAATACATAAAACTTGATGGGTATCAGACTGTAACTCCCCATGTGGATACTGGAATTTGACCTGTCCAGTAGAGAAGTAGTGGATACTGCAGCCACTGCAATATATTCATAATGTGGCTTACTACAGTCTTGCCCACCTAAAGAAGGATTAAAAGTAATCTTTTCTTACAGTGGTTTCATTAGTTGAGAACCAGCAGTGTATTACTGCCAGACCTGCAAAAGACCACTTGCTATGTTTGTTCTGAGCAGCAAAATTGAGTAACTTTAAAAAGAATGTTGTGATTTCATTGTGAAATGATCTGAAAACTGACTTTCTAGTTATATTGCTAGAATGCAATAAAAGCAGATACCAGGACAAATGTGTAGAGGTGTTTTAAAATTTATCACGGATTAAAGTAATCAGCAGTTTGTATTCAGTGTTTTTTTCCAAGGCAGATCACTCATGGCAACTTCAGAGTTTTGTGAGCAGAGTTCAGAAAAAGTTCTGCTGAGGAACATACCTGTTGCTTTATATGAAAAGATAACCTATTTTTACCTTGCTCTTTCTAATGCCTGCTCATAAAAATGCAAAAGATTAACATACATCATTTTTAAAACTAATAAACATTGGTTGGCCAGTTTTGCAAGGAAAAGAGTTGTCCCTCCATCTTTAGCATCATGGAGCAGTTTCAGTGTCCTAGCTCTGCGAGAAGACATACATTGAAATCCGTAAATTGGTGGAAGTGCATGTGCTTAGAGCTAAGTAG